>NW_027115511.1:799792-802745 GCF_000696795.3 Halyomorpha halys
GAAGAATGATGTTCTGTTACCTACTACCTACTACCTATTTTATAAATGGAATATCATTCTGATCAGCCAAACGAAGAATGATGTTCTGTTACCTACTACCTACTACCTATTTTATAAATGGAATATCATTCTGATCAGCCAAACGTACAAACGTTGGCTAACAATAAATAGTTTTATTTTACTATTTTGGTAGCTTTATTGACTGACCGCCACCCGGGCTATTGACTGACCGCCACCCGGGCTATCTTCATACCTTTATTGACTGACCGCCACCCGGACTATCTCTCTACAATTAAGATTATTAAATCAAAACGTTATTTACAATTGTTTCGTAACTGGTGTATTCTAGTCATCAAGTTTTGTAACAGTGCTCAGTAAGAGGAAATTAAAAAAGGGTAACTATGTAGACTGCTAATTGTTCTTTCCGGTTTTTTATTTCTGTCTTATATCAATTTATGTATTTATCTTGAGTGCTGTTAATTGTGCTTCGTGTGCTTATGAAATTTGAGTAACCAGAATTTAAATTGTGTACGTTGGATATTTTTCTATCATTATTGTCATCTTTTCTCTTATTCTTACAAGTCATCAATATGCATTTAAATTAACCAGAAATTACAATTATTTATATACAAATATTTATCAATATTAAATAATAAATGTATTCATCATGACATAATTATTCATAACGGTTTTTTGATATAAGTAACATGCAAATTAATCTTTCCGAAAATGGAAGCCTTTCCATCCTCTTAGGAATATGGAGGTCATCCTATTCAACTTATATAACTACTGAAATATAATTATTTAAAAATATTAAATAACTGAAATTATTAATTTCTATGATGGTTTAATTTCATTTTAAAATTAATATTACTTTAAATCTTGAACAAATGCCCACCTTGCACTACATTTGTTGAAGAAACAATACTTGCTTGCAAAGTACTCACCCTTCATAGGTTGGAGCGGGACACTCAATAATAACAATATTGTTTATTTATCCTGGGGCTGATTCCTTACGAATAATATTACAGGAGTCGGAATTAAGCTTTAAAGCCTTAGTAAAATACTAAATTTTCAAAATAAAAATTAAATTATAAACCATCATAAGTATAATTATAATTATGAATTTGATGAGATAAAAACAATTAATACAATATATAAAATAAAAATAGAAGAAATATAAAAACACTATGTATCATATTATAAACCAGAAGGTGACTAGCTTCTAATAAAAAAACTGAAAATTCTATAATTCCAAATGGAAGAGGAACGGATGAGGAATGATCTACCAAAGAATTCAGTTCCATTGGTAGTTACATATAAGTTTGAAAACTGTGAGCGGGTATTGCGGGAATGCACTGAGAATTTAAATTGAAGGATATCAGAGAATTACGATGGACGGCGAAATTGGATAGAATTTGGTAGAGGAAGGAAGCAAGAAAATATTTACGACGAAAGGAGGGGTAAAGCTATTTCATTTTTCCTATTCATAAAATCTGGTGACAGAGGCGTCCCTGGGACCCCAAAGATGAATCGTAGCAATTATTTAACCGTTTTAATTTTGCATCAAGGTCCTCAGAGACCCCCTGTAAACCACACAGTAATAATCAAAGTGGGGGAATATTAAGGAAGTAACCAGGAGCCTACGAGTTTCAAAAGGAAGTAGATAATGTAGGTAATTTAAACGCTTTAGTTTTCCAGGAGAGTTTGGTCAATGTTGACCCCAAGATTTTTGACGTATGGATAGGATTTTATTGGATTATTGATTAGGAAAAAGGATGAAATATGAAGAATAGTTTTCAGGAAGTGATTGGATCCTATTTTGATTGCCTTAGTATTCTCCACACTTAACTTAGGCTTGTTTTTTTTTTTTTGCCCAGGGACTAATTCGATTCAAGTCTTCTTGAAGTATCTCCGTGGCAACTACTAGGTGGAATGGAATGGTAAATTTTGAAATCATCCGCAAAGGAAATCAAAATTAACGTCTAGCTGCTTCTCTTGGTTTTATCATTTCCTTTACTTACGGAGTAGGAGTAGGGTGCAGTAAGCCAGGGTGCAGTAAGCCAGGGTGCAGTAGGCCAGGGTGCAGTAGGCCAGGGTGCAGTAAGCCAGGGTGCAGTAAGCCAGGGTGCAGTTGGGCGGCGGAAGGGATTATTAACGTGACAGAAACTGAGGACACTAGTCATCACTGTGGGGTGATAAATGGAAAAGTAAGAAAAAGGATAATGTTAGAGAGATAGAGAATAACAATATTTTATGTAGTGTTACGATTATATAGAATGTAACAATAATAAGAAATTGAAAGGAATTTGCTTATACTCGGTGAAAAACATCAATTTTACATTTGAATGGTTTCGTACTCGGATTTATTTATCCCCCTTTCCCTCTCCTTTTACTTGATAAAGTGTAGCCCCTACGTTACGTCCATTGCGGCGCCAGTTTTATTGGCGACACTTTTTGGTTTATTTGACAATCGAAAGATTAAAATGTTTTGTCAGAGTTACCGACTATTTCATTGAAACCCTCGAATTTCATTCCTCAAAATTCTTTCAAATTTGTTTTGATTGGATAATTAAAATGATTAAGTTCATTATCTACCTCTCTAGATCAGGTTATTCCCCGCCTCCTGTTTCAACACTCCTTACAATTCCTGTTATCGATCCTTTGTTATCGCTATTTACTGTTCCTGTTATCGATTCTTTGCTATTGCTATTTACTGTTCCTGTTATCGATCCTTTTCCTATTGCTATTACTATTTACTGTTCCTGTTATCGATCCTTTTTCTATTGCTATTCCTATTTACTGTTCCTGTTATCGATCCTTTGCTATTGCTATTTACTGTTCCTGTTATCGATTCTTTGCTATTGCTATTTACTGTTCCTGTTATCGATTCTTTGCTATTGCTATTTACTATTCCTGTTATCAATCCCTTTCCTATTGCTATTTACTATTC
>NW_027115511.1:803050-805444 GCF_000696795.3 Halyomorpha halys
TGTACGTACAAGATGAGTCCTAGTAGAGTAGTGTACCTTCAATATGAGCCCTAATAGAGCTATTTCGTTCAGTGTGAGCCCTAATAGAGTAGTGTATGTTCAATAGTTCTCGAAATATAGTTTTTGAAAATGCAACATTTCATAACGAAAAATCAGTAGTTAATGAATTTTTAAAACTATATTTCAGGAATATATTAGACATTCATATGAGTGTACTAAAAAGTAGTTTATGAGGTTTACCTTCATAGGAGTAATAGTTTTTTTAATCTATTTGGCAAAAAGTTAATTACTATTTGTTCAGATAAAAGTTTTGATTTATGAGAAAATATACTTGACGAACCATTAGGCGTAGAGCTGTCTGTCAGCCCTCCCATTTAAGCTAGTTTAATCCATTTAAAAGTAGTTTATGACATTTCTCTTTTTAGAAGTAGTAGTTTTCAAAATATTTGCTAAAATTAATTGATTCATAGTAACATTTATTATTTGGACAAAATGTCATAAGCATATATCTTAAAAACTGCTTTTCCTACGAAGATAAACATTATAAACTACTTTATAGTTCATTCATCTATCTTTCAACTCAAATTGAGTTCTGGCAGACATTTGTATCAATCTCCACTTCTCCCTCTACACTACAAGGTCCACCGAAGGTCACTAATCGACAATAACATACCTTCACCTGGAGTGTCCTCTCTCCCTCATCCAGCTTCTCCTCCAGTCTCTGTATCGTCCTCTGTCTTCGAAACTATTGAGGCCTCCGTCGATTCACTCGACGAACCCTCTTGCCTAATTCTCTTAGCGTTGACTTCCATGGGCTCCCCCTGGTCCGTCCCCCGCCTTCGGTACATGTCGGAGCATTGCTTAGCAATGTGTCCCTCATTCCCACACGATCATCTCTCCTCCCTTTTTCTCTAGGTTTAGCCTGGTTCGTTCTCTTTTCACCATTTCGTGCCGTTCGCTCATTCATATAGATGTTTCCTATTAACCCCTCTGTACTATTGTACATGCTTCCTATTAACCCCTCTGTTTTACTACATTATCAAAGGTGAGACGATCTCTATTTTTGGTGTATTTCGAAAGTTTTGAGGCACAGGGAAAGTTTTTACTTAAAACCATTCTTATTCCATTGGTCGAATATTTTTCCTCAATAAACCTTTTTATTAGTGGACCCATTTGAGCGCAGTTCTTTTCAAAATGTTCTTCATGTACATGATAATAAAATTGCATTAAATAATAAGAAAAAAATCAGCTAAATCAGATGAGTATTAACATGATAACGATGATACAGCGAAATTGAAAGAAATGTTCAAGTTATTTATATTTTTAATTAAAGTTTCTGTTCCGCTCCTTTATAGCATGTGTTGGTTCAATTTATGTTGCCAAACCATAATAATATAGTATTTCTAAACGATTATTTTAAACTAAATATAATAATTCATAAGAAACTCTCAATTGTGTTCATTAAATCTATATACATCCCCAAATATAACAATAGCCAACCATTGCCGGGTCAGCTAGTATTTTCCAAAAGTATGTCTGCTATGGAAATGCTCATCCCAAAGTCGCCACTTGAAAACAAATAAATGTTTGATAAATATGGATAGCAGCTGTCCAATTTTAATTTTTGTTTTTTATTATCCGGGCTCTGTTTCATAATAAAGTACAAACTAATACTATTAGTCTTGTCGATTTAACTTAAAACAATTACACTGACTTGTACAATAGTAACTTGTACTTTAGTACTTTTAAACCTCTGTAATATCACTAATAGTCCTCCCTATAATGAAAAAAGTATTAGTGAAATTACCACATTATTTCTATACTTGTATTTTGAACTAATACTATTAGCTTTACCTTTCGTTATGAAACAGGGCCCTGGTTGTTTATTGAATTATTTGACATGTGTAAATAATGAAATGATTTTTAAAAAGTATGGAATGTATTTGTTGTTATGTAAGATTAATTCAGAACTCAGTCCATTATACTAGTACAATGATTGCTCAAGGTTAATCGACCATTCTTTTATTAAGTAATCAAAATACCCGACATTTTTAGTGGATATCTGTATAATTTAGATAAGACAGGAAATGTGTGGTTACATAAAATGTTGATTGTTGTTGATTCGATTGTTGTTTGATCTTTTTATATAACCGGTTCAAGTTTCTCAACAGAAACTATCTATAAAAACTATGACGTGATATATAATATCATGACGCCAATGTTCAGGACTCGACTTCCTTTTTTTCGTGAAGCTAGTATTCGATCAGTTGCTGTAATTACCGGATGAATACGGACCTGAAGGGCTGGACTTACCGGACGGATGCGGACTATGTGGTGGTGCTTATCGGACGATTGCGAACCATGGGGGCTGGACTTACCGGACGATTGCGAACC
>NW_027115511.1:806249-806514 GCF_000696795.3 Halyomorpha halys
TTACCGGACGATTGCGAACCATGGGGGCTGGACTTACCGGACGATTGGGAACCATGGGGGCTGGACTTACCGGACGATTGCGAACCATGGGGGCTAGACTTACCGGACGATTGCGAACCATGGGGGGCTGGACTTACCGGACGATTGCGAACCGTGGGCGCTGGACTTACCGGACGATTGCGAACCGTGGGGGCTGGATTTACCGGACGATTGCGAACCGTGGGGGCTGAAATTACCGGACGATTGCGAACCGTGGGGGCTGGAC
>NW_027115511.1:807740-809733 GCF_000696795.3 Halyomorpha halys
ATAGATAACCCTTATTATACAATAAGGTTCAGATCCAGCTTCCAGCAATATAGATAACCCTTATTATACAATAAGTTTCAGATCCAGCTTCCAGCAATATATCAATAGATAGTCCGGGTTGTATCAACAAATAACGACTACAACAATAGAAGTGTAAATGTTTTCACGGCTTATCAATTTTTTTAAGGCTCAGATATTCTCGGCAGGATATCTAAAGAGGGCTATATGCTAATGTTGCTGTTGATAATTATTTTATGTTTTTTAATACCTAAGAGTAATATTTATGATTTTCAATTCTATATCCGTTTTTGGAACTAGTTCTTTTATTTTGTGTTAAATAGCAAACGATTCAATGTTTTTTGGACCTAGTTCTTTTATTTTGTATTAAGTAGAAAGGGATTTAATGTTTTTTGGACCTAGTTCTTTTATTTTGTATTAAGTAGAAAGGGATTTAATGTTTTTTGGAACTAGTTCTTTTATTTTGTGTTAAATAGCAAACGATTCAATGTTTTTGGACCCCCCCCCCCTGTTTTTTGGAAATCCCTTTCTACTTAATACAAAATAAACGAACTATATTTTGTATTAAGTAGAAAGGGATTTAATGTTTTTTGGAACTAGTTCTTTTATTTCTTTATAATATAGAACCAACCGTATTATATAATTAAAACTAATATATTTAAAAAATGGTCTAGGTTCGGTTTCGGTATAGAATGAATACAATAGCTCATTTAAAAAAACAAAATGTTAAGATTTTTTTATAAAAGAATTTAACTGAATTTTGTTTTAGATTTCACAAAAATGTGCCTAGGTGCAAAGTCCTCGTTTTTAGAATTAAATGTATTTAAATCCTGTATCATTTTGAGTCTCGATATTTCTAGCCTTGTACTTGTTCATCTTTCCAGCCTTGTACTTGTTCATCTTTAATATATCTTTCTCTTATACGTGAACATATTTTTAAAAAGTATATATCTATTTTTATCAATTTTAAATTAATTGTAAGTAGTGTTTTGAATATTTATATTAGTTTTTAATAGCTGTAAATATTATAATCATTATGTTTTATGTCAAGCATCTTTTTACACTAACAGACCTGCCTATATTCTTGCAAAAATAAAAAAAAATGTAACTTTTAGTATGATTTTAAAATGAATGGTGCAATAAATACTATAGTAGCTGTATGATATTGAAGACTGTAAGGCGGGGAAGCGATGCGGAGGTTAATGCCTGCTGAAGGCCGGGGGAAGGGGGAGGTTCAATGCCACCGGTCTCCCGCCAAAATAACCCCACGTGAACCGTTCCCGCGCCCGCCATTCCCTCTCCCACCAGACCACCAGACCACGTGGCCCATTCACTGCTCTTTTGCTCAGACCGTTACTTCTGCTACGGGTGCAGTCATTCATCTCGGGCCTGTGACGGGAGGACGCCGGCAACTACCAATTGCATTTGTTATTATTATTAATAATAATAATTGTGATAATAACTTGCTATAGCTATCTAGTTTACTTTGAGTATACAGCGTGCCTTATTCATGATTATTAATGACTCATGAAAAGAAGGGTTTCACAACTTTGATCCTAATACTGCACGATTGCACGATAAGGATTGAAGAAAGCCTTATGCTCATGCATAACGTTTTGTAATGGAAAAGCCATATTTTTTTATGATAAAAAAATGAAAATATCTGGTTTTATTTTTTATGATTGCGAGAAAAGTTTACCAAATACACCCTCAAATGATTGCTGTTCAGCTCCGGACTAAAATTAACATAATTGTAAAAACTTCAATTATGACAAATGTATTGTTATGATTGAGCCTGGTTCTGTTAGAAAAAATATTATTAAAGATAAAGGAAATTTTATCATATCTAACAATAAATCTTATATGAAGTATCTAACTGCGAAACTCGCCTTCTTCGCTTCAACAGTTTTAACAGTAAATATGAAAAACCTCTGATTTTAATAAAACAACGTTTTAAACTTAAATTTTATTATAT
>NW_027115511.1:810403-818599 GCF_000696795.3 Halyomorpha halys
TGGTTCATATTGTCAATAAGTATACCATTGTAGTGAATTAAATAGTTTGGTTCATATTGTCAATAAGTATACCATTGTAGTGAATTAAATTATACCAAGCTCATGGTAATAAATCACCATATTTATTTTTAAATAATTATTTCTCCTGATGATGTCTGGGGACGTTATCAAAATTAAGGAAGGAATAAATGATTTGTTTTACCTGCCCCAATATTTTCAATAAGACGAACCAAAATTATTTGAGTTTACTTTTGATTTCTTCTAGTCCAATAGTCCGATTTTCAATCTGTAAAAGGAATTTTATATTTTTGTAAACATATAATTCAAGCTAATTGGTTTTTAAATCCATCAATTGAATAATAAAGAAAAGAAAATGCAAAAATATGAGTTGATTTTTTTTTTTAAATGTCAGAATATAGCCCCTTGCTGTCTAGTTCACTGAAACCAATAGAACATTTCGATTAATTATCGTGTGTATACATGGAACGTAAAGATAAAAATACGTATTTGTTTTGATGCGGATAAGAGTGAGATATAACCGACTAGAACGGCAACTCAAGGCTACAAAACCTACATTCTCATAGGAATACCTCAATTTGTGAAGAGTCGAAGTAATATTGTGATTTTTTTTTTTCAGATATTTATATATTACACTAATTTTGAAAATAGTTTGTATTCATTTATTTTTTTATCATTTTTATTGGATGTCTTATTTTTCGAAGTTAGCTAAAACTATTGGCTGTTTCACACTTTCCCAAAATAAGAATGAGAAAATAAATAAATAGGAATCTAGGTGAATCCTTGGTTTAATAAATCTCTTCTTATTATCCACTTTAGTGATAGCTGGTTTTTAAATGCTTTCAAAACATATTATTATATTATTTTTAAAAAAGGTTTTATTTTTACAATGCTCTAACATATAATTGCCCTACTTAAAAGTTTTTAATTATTGCTTCCTGTTTAACAAAAAATGTGAAGCTTAAACACCCAGAATACCGATTTTTATCTTTTTCTGTAGAGATGTATTTTTGTGCCAATGTCTTTATGGACTTTTATGTAGCTTTTGAGATATTCTCCTCCTCCATAAATATTGTTGAACACTTGCAGAGCACCCATTATAGGTATACACTTACAGAGCTCCTACTATAGGTATACACTTACAGAGCTCCTACTATAGGTATACCCGCGTTTTCCCAGTTGGGCTTTCCTTGCCCTTTGACTAAATTCTATCCTTTTTATTTGGCAATATTTATTTCGTTGTTTTTAATTATTAAGGATATTTCTTAGTCACCTTACTAATAAGGTTCCCCTGCGATACTTCGTGAGTCCAAAAAACTAGCTTGTTAGTAATCAAATAGTAGTATTAGTTGTAGATCACAAATCAAACTATCTTGAAGAACAAGTATAAATATAAAAGAAATATAATAATAATAATAAAATTATTGTTATAATTAGGAATAACAATAATAATTATTATTGGGCCTTGTCTAAGGATAATTGATGCAATAATTACTGTGTTCACCTAAAAATCATTTCAGAGGTATTATTATTATTATTATTATGAGGAATTAGTAATTGGTGTTTATGAGGTGGATATAGCTGATGGTAGCTCGGAACTGTGTTGAGAATGGTAACCGAGAACTGGATCTTACCAGTGGCAGTTAGTGGTAGTGTGATAGTGGGAGCTCGAAGTGCAAATTGGAACTGCGAGCAAGCTAGTCTTAGGAATAGCAAGTGTTAGTCTGAGAATGGGCAAGTCAGGTTTGAGAATTGTTTTTTAACAATCGAAAATAAAATAATTAATTTAATTTATTAGGAATATATATATCCCGTGCTACCCCTCCTGGACTTTTCCTTTTCCATTCTTCCACGGGCATTTTCCTTAAACTTTCTCGGAGCAACATAGTTGTTATGTATTTTTTCTGTCGTGCTCTTATAGTCCCGCCGATGTTCTCGAAGCCCAAAGAGGATCTCAAATGGTGAAAACCCCGAAATGGTGTGTAACCGTGAAACGGTGCATATAACCGAATGATTGTATGCCGCTATAGCCTTAGGCATTGCTACATCGGGTTCCAATCCCTTATCGATTTGATATAAGCGAAGATGGTCCCTCAACGTCCCATGAAGCCTCTCTATGGCTCCTCTACTCTTGGGGTGTCCTGGGGTGTTGAGGTGTCATGTCACATCAAGGTCCTTCATTTTAGTTCGAATCCTGGCATTGTCGAATTCTCTGCCTCCGTCCGATGCGATACGCTCCGGAACTCCGTAGAATCGGAACCACAATCGGAGAGCTTTCGACACTGCTTCCGACGACTTGTTCTGCGCACCAGGTCATTGCCACCTTGCTGAAGATATCAATCATGGTTATGCATTTATATCCTCTCCATGTAAAAGTATCGATCAGCAGATCGTTGGGTGGTGCATCTGGGGCATGTGTCTCTTCTTCTCTCCCTTTTGGTGGGATTCTGCCATATTTTGTACTTAGACAAACTTCGCAATTTCCTACGACTTCTGTGATAATCTTCTTCCCCCACCAAAAGACCTTCTCTTTAACGCTCGCAGTGTCTCCGGGTGATTTATTTTGCCCTGATGATATGCTACAGTTACCTCTCTCTGGCGTTCGTCCTCCCGAAGGGTTTCCACCATCAGCTTGCATCGGGCGAATGTCCTGTCTATTCCTATATGGTCATTACGCCATAGCCGCTTGACCTTCTCCCAATTATTTTCATTCCCAACGTACAGGTGACGCTTTTCTCCAGGCTTCGAAGCATTTTTCAATGTTCTACAGATCTGATCGTTCTTCACGCCTGGCTGTGACCAAATTGTCGTGATATTGCTTCTCTCATACTTGCTGCACTCAACTTTGAGCAATCCAGTGGTCCTCGTCTTCCATACAATCTGCCGCCTCTTGTCGTTTATTATGTCCTCCAGTTCCTCAAATATCTAATGGTCTTCCTTCTTCCGAGCTCTTGTTAGACGAAGATTCCTCCCTATCATCTTCCTCCACCACATTCTGTTCTTCTCCCTCTTCCGGTGTCCACTCCCGCAGGAATTGCCAAGACGGTTCTCCGGCCATCTCTTCTACTGCATTTACTGTAATTGCTCGAGACAACCAATCGGCTACCACATTTTCTTTTACTGGTATATATATTATGTCCATGTTATATTATGCTAGGACCATGCATAATCCTTCCAACGCGTAATCCTAGCTGAAGATTCCTTCAACTTCCCCACCCATTGCAGAGGCCTGTGGTCGGTGAGTACCCTAAACCTTCTGCCAAACATACAAGGCCTAAAGTGATCAACAGCCCATACTATTCCCAAGAGCTCTCGTTCCAGTGCGCTGTATGTGGTCTCCGTCTCTGTCAGGCGCCTACTGGCGTACACAACTGGGCGATCTCCTCCTTCACCTTTTTGAGACAACACCGCTCCCAGCCCGTACTCACTCGCATCTGTAGTGATAGTGAATTGTCGGGTGAAGTCTGGGAAAGCAAGCACCGGTTCCTGCTATAGCTTCTCCATGCACCGCCTTATATTGTCTTCCACCATCGGAGTGATGATCACCTTTCAGCCTTTCTTCAGAAGATTGTGGAGTGGGACGAGGTACTCAGCCATTTCTGGCACCAATCTCCGATAATAATTTAAAGTTTCCAGCAACCTCCGAACTCCTTTGCATCCCTAGGCACTGCCATCTTCTGTATTGCTGCGACTTTATCCGTGTTTGGTTTAACTCCTTCCCTGGAAATCATGTGGCCCAATATCAATAATTATTCCCATGTACTTTTCAGCTCTTCCCGGATGTGGTGACGTAGCTCCTGCGGGTATCTCCTCTCTTTCACATACGTAGGGGTACCATCAAATTAAGATGCATCCCAGGGATCTCACTGGATCAAGCAGTTTGGCCAGGTATACATGGATGACTTACTGGTGTTCAGCAAATCGAAAGAGGACCATGTGGGCCATCTAAGGAGTGTGCTTCAGCGGATGAGGGAGTTTGGCCTAAATTTATCCAACCAGAAGTCAGTGTTAGGGCAAAACCGGATTAATTTTTTGGGGCACACTATCTCTAAAGATGGCGTAAGACCAGGTAAGACAGAAGGTGTCGGCCCTGCAAAGGTTGGTGGTACCCAAAGATGTGAAAGGAGTGTGAATATTGCCAGGAGCACTGAACCACTACCGATGGGTCGGACCGGGCATGGCGGAGTATCTTGTACCACTTAACAATCTACTGAAGAAAGGGAATACAACCAAGACAACACCTCAGATGGAGAACAACGTACGGGAGTGCATAGAGAGGCTATAGAGGGAACCGGTCCTGGCATTCCCCAATTTCAAGAAGAAATTTACCTTCACGACTGATGCAAGCGAATATGCTCTCGGGGCTATGTTATCGCAGGAATAGGACGAGGGAGAGCACCCTTGAACGGGAGTTTTAATCGTATAGGTGGTGGAATACTTCCGGCCATATATTTTTGGGAGATGTTTTCGGGTACCACACCGACCGCAGACCATTGCAGTGGGTTGGTTAATTGGAGGAGGCATCGGCACGGATCACCAGATGGAAGGAAATACTCAGACAACAGATTGCGTTCAAGCCTGAGAAGGTGGTTGCGCACTGGCTTTCAAGGGTAGTAATGATTAATGTAATCGAGATTGAGCAAGGTGAATCATCGGGTAGCGGGAGACAGTTCCTAAGAGAGTGGGTCCCACAAGATGAAGAACATGAAATGGCGGAAACCGAGAACATGGTTGTCACATCCGACGACGAAGAATCCACTGCAAGTAGACCCACGGAAATGGAAGAGTTAGACGAAATGATTAACGACAAACGCCGCCAGATCATCTGAAAAACCAAGACTTCAGGATTAATGAAGATAGAGAATAGAAACTGTGGCTGCTGTAGTACCACAACCACTTGGTACTCACATGGTGTCAAAGAAGATCAGATTTGCAGAGCATTGAAAGATGCATCTAAACCGGGACAGACCGGTATTTGTATATAGGCAATGCAGTTCTTTAGGACAAGGTTCAGCGTCTCTGGAGGTCGGAAAAAATTAGGTATAGACCGGACATTTATACGGTGCACGACGTTGGTGGAGACTCTCCGGGAACCAGAACGCCAGAAAGAAGTTACGCTTGCCTATCATCAGGGCAAGACGAATCATAGGAAGCCTAATGGAGAGTTTCATTAAGCTTCCTATGATTCGTCCAGGCGCTGCGCCGGCGATATCTTTTGTTGGTAATGAAGGGTGCTATTCAAGACATCATAGAAAATTGAGAAATATGCCTAAGCACCAAATATGACCGGCTCCCTCCGCAGGCGATATAGGAAGAAACGTCCAGAGCAGAAGCGCCACTTAGTGATCTATAGGTGAACTCGTTTACTTGGAGAGGGTACATGTGAATCACGGTTGTCGATGTCTTCAGTAAATTAACTATTGCGTACCCAGTGACAGAAAAATCGGCGGAGGCAGTATTGAAGGCTTTGCGAACGTGGTTCCAGTTATTCAATATTCCAATATTTTAAAACATCGATGTTTTTGGGAAAATGTATTGTAAGCAACGATATTTTAAAGCATCGATGTTTTTTGGGTAATGCATTGTATGCAACGATATTTTAAAACATCGATGTTTTTTGTTTTCGATGTTCCATTCTTTCATAGAAAAAGCACTTCCGACTGGCCTGTGCATGGTAGTCGTTGGAATAGACCTTATGTTCCTTCAATAGTTGTTCAAAAACATCGATGTTTTTGTCGGTAAAGTATTGTAAGCAACGATATTTTAAAACATCGATGTTTTTTCTAGTTGATGTCCTAATCTTTGATACGAAAAGGATTTCTGACTGGCCGTAGAATGCGTGATCGTTGGAACAGATCTTATGTTCCTGAAATGGTTGTTCAAAAATATCGATGTATTGTAAGCAACGATATTTAAATTTTGAGATTTGATATTTCAAAACATCGATGTTTTTTGTAGTCGATACAGGATTCTTAGTTTCCAAAACCACTTCTGACAGGCCGTAGAATGCGTGATCGTTGGAACTAGTATCACTAACAATACATCACCAGTGGACTACTACTAAAATACAAATCCTTGAACCATTCACTTCTCACTGAAAATAAGACTATGAAACGATCAGATGAAAAAAAAAACTCAAATGTTCGGCGAGCACCTTTTCAAAACTTTTAACCTCCATCCTGATATCCTTAATCCAACCCATCTTGAACATGTTGAAGCAGAGATTACAATTCCTCTCCAAATGACCCTTCCTCCTAATGCCTTTCATCCCTCAGAAATAATGAGCATCATCCACCAATTACCTTCTAAAAAAGCTCCTGGCTACGATCTTATCACATCAAATATTCTTAACAGCTCCCTCGTAAAGCCATCGTATTCCTTACCTAGCCTCCCATCCACCTATTTCCCGGACCCTTGGAAAATATCTATAATAAAAATGTTTCCCAAACCCTCCAAGTAACTTGAATATTCATCTTCCTACCGTCCTATTTCACTACTGCCCATTATGGGCAAAATCCTAGAAAAACTCTATCCAATCCTTGACTCATATCATACCACCAGTTTGGATTTAGAACATCCCATTCTACCATACAAGAGTGTCATCGAGTGGTTGATGTCATATCTTCCACATTGGAGCGCGGTATGTACTGCACGGGAGTCTTCCTCGATGTTGAACAAGCTTTAGATCGAGTCTGGTATCCAGGTCTGCTCTATAAACTTCGTCAACTCCGCTCCTACCACTCTGATAGAACCTTTAAAGTAAATCATAATCTAGCCTACTCATCTTTCTTTTCTCAGTCCGCCGGTGTTCCTCAAGGTAGTATCTTAGATCCCATTCTTTATACGGTTTATACAACTGACATCCCAACCAACCCTAACACAGTCCTAACAACATACGCTGATTCACGAAACAAAATTATTATACACTATGATTAACAGACCAATTTGGATAGAATTGAGCTCTGGGGCTCTACCAAACCATCAAATTCCTCCCACACCCAATCCAAAATTCCTACGTAAAATCCTTGATGCTCCTTATTACGTAACAAATAAACTCATCCACAAAGCCCTTAACATCCAATTCGTTGGATGTTAAGGTCTTTGTGGATGAGTTCGATTTGGCCCAAAACAAAAATGTGTCTTTTCATTCCATACTCCTTACCCATCCTAATTTAAATTAATTCTTGAAGTACCACCAATGAGTGTTTCCTTCCTAAGATTTACAAGTGTAAATGAAACGTTCTACATATTTACTTATTGTATTTATTATTTTATTCATATGTAAATTACATTAAATAAATAAATCAATAAAAAAAATTTTGTTTGACCCTCACAATAACCAATAAGAAAAAATTGAATAAAATTGAAACAATAAGCTGTAAAACCTAATACGATGTATAACCTCATAGGATGAATAAACTAAAAAGCTTTACATTATTTGAACGATGGATAATTAACATTGAAAGTAATAATAGAATAGTTCTATTAAATTTAAATTTAATGACCTAATTGCAAACAACAAAGTTACTATTTTATTGAAATAAATGTAGGAATATATTTTGTCATACTAAACTGTTGTTGAACTGGATGGTGTGAGGTGGAATATTCCGTTGTTGAAGGTGAAGGTCAGGGCTATATTACTCTAAATAGATTTAATCTTTCATTATTATCCTAGGAAATTATTCCTATCTTGTCCCAATTGTAACATATAGTGTGCCTTTGTTATTTTTATTTAATTATAATTTTTATAAATTGCTTCCTACCCCAATTGTTAATAATTTTAATTTCATAAAACCTAATATTCTTTTTAAATACTGGAATATTTTTGTCTGTAAAATACCTGTATTCTTACGACTGATATCACTTTATTCTTACCACGGTGTGATGTAATCACCATATTGTAACCAACATATTGTTTTACACTGAAAACTACTTTCAGTGGGCCATTGAAAAAAAAGTTATACTGACCACAGCAATAATATATACATTTTTTTCAATATCATTATTGGACTCAGTGAATTTTGAAACAAATAGAAAATATTAAGTAAAAAATTTAGGAAATTTATGAAGCCCAAAAAACTCTGTTACAATCGATTTGAGTTTTGTTCCATGTTCCATTGGTTACAATCGATTTGAGTTTTGTTCCATGTTCCATCGGTTACAATCGATTTGAGTTTT
>NW_027115511.1:818649-830077 GCF_000696795.3 Halyomorpha halys
GGTTACAATCGATTTGAGTTTTGTTCCATGTTCCATCGGTTACAATCGATTTGAGTTTTGTTCCATGATGGATTAATCGTGATGAGGCCTTAGCAGTGAACTGATTTACTTTTGCTAAAAATAATAGATTTTTTGACAAATTGAACTTTTACACTTAAAACTTATTTATTTCAAAACACAAATCCTCACTTGTCAGGCAGTTGCTACGAATCAACAAAATACGTTTCAATAAAAATCTAAATAAGATGCTGCCATAATATTTTTTTTAAATTAATTATTTCTAAGTGTGGATGTATTGAATTTTAATAGAATAATCCTGAATTTTCTTTTACATAATTCCCCTTTATTCAATGTGCATTTAAGTCCGGTATTGAATAAAAAACTAAATTGAATAGAAGTGTGTATTATCTGGAAATGCTTGAGACCAATTTATAGTTCAGTAATTTCTGTTGGCCACTAGATTCAAAATCGACAAGAAAATATTGAAGAAGTAGTTCCAAAACTAAGATGAGAAGGATTGTTGCCCTGGAATTTCCCAAGCCTCCATCCTTAGCATGCTAAATTTCTAATTGCCCATGGCGCAACAAGCTACTGAAAAGAAATAATAATAATTTTTTTAATACATTGTCTTATATTTAACTTATAAATTTAATAAACTTATCCAACTTTCAAGTACTAAATTTTATGTTAGGTATTAAGTACTAAATTATGATAGTTCAGTATCTCTTTTTCTGGACTAATAATATGTGCATGCAGCAATAATATGTGTGGACTAACACCAATAATATATGTATTAGTTCATAGCATCGATTGCGGAGAGAGGGCTTACCAATTGAGATTGCTAAATGTATTAAAAAAGTGTTTATAATAATAATAATAAAAAAATATATATAAAATATGACCGAGATGTAAATATATATATCACTAATTAGATAATAAATTATAATAGATATATCACTAATACATAACAGTCCTACCACCTTCTTATCTAAAGTAATACTTTGAGTGAATCATGATAATGCATTTGTTATTTGCTGCTTCAACTTCACGTTTACGTTATCGACCCTCATTATGGTTACAAACAGAAGAACCTTCCAAAATATATTTTTTATTTTACCAAAGTGCGCTATAAGCATGGTCTGGTTGTTATCTTAGTTACTTTTTGACAAAAAATTCTAGCAATTTGGAATTGTTATCCTCTCGCTAGGTGTTAAGTCTATCAATGTTGAATTGTTATCAATTCCCATGAGGTCAAGTCTAGCAATGTTGAATTGTTATCATCTCCCTTGAGGTGAAGTCTAGCAATATTGAATTGCTATCATCTCCCTAGAGGTCAAGTCTAGCAATGTTGAATTGTTATCATCACCCTAGAGGTCAAGTCTAGCAATGTTGAATTGTTATCCTCTCGCTAGAGGTCAAGTCTAGTAATGTTGAATTGTTATCCTCTCCTTAGAGGTCAAGTCTAGAAATGTTGATTTTTTATCATCTCCCTAGAGGCATGTTTAGCAATATTGCAACTATTGATATTTTCAAAGAAATCTTTGTATGTTTTTGCCTATAGTTTAAATTCGATAGATTGTAATGACCATATTAAAATTTTTCCTAAAGCGATATTTTAAAAGTAAAACAATCCCCGACAAATATTGGTTTAATTTTTTTCTATTTTAAGATTACTTTTTTTTTTTGTGTGTTTAATGAAAATTATTCAATTTCACACTTGACAATATAACATTCATTATTGATGTTAATGTTTTGATTTTCATCCTTCTTTTAGTATTTAATGTTAAAACTGTTATAGATTTTCAGCTATTGATTCAAAATTAAATTTTTTCTTTCCTTTTTTATTTAATTATTTTATTATATGAACTAATTTTATTCAAAATGGATATAATTATATTTTGTTGCATATTACGCTATTATAATTCTTATTAAATACTTGGTCTTATCAATGAATTGGATGTAAACCCTATTTTTCCTCTTCTCTCTCAGATCCAAAATATCGAGGTCAAATACATATGAATATTGATATTTTTTATTTATATATACGACCACTGTTTGGAAACAGGTGATATTTATCCATCCTCACCCAGAGCTCCCCTTTGAGCAATCGCTCTATCGCAAACAGTTCTCAGAACGGTGAAGGTGTGTTGGGCCCTTCCCTTACGTCAGTGCCTTATTTGCCACTCTTGACTCGGAATGATGACTGGCTTTTGAACACTCTCAATTACTGAACTATAAGTTCTCAACTCCTCGCCTCATTGTTCTACAGAAATGTGTTCATTGTTATTGTTTAAAAACGAATTCAGTAAAATATTTCATGATTCAATATTATTTTTTTACTGCCTGTTTTCTCTATTGTTCAGCTTAAACGGTCGGAAATTGTGTAGAATACCACTCTACTCATAGCTGTGCATATAAATAAGGTATATCAAATTTTAAAGATTTCTTTGAGTAATATACTATTTGTTTTAATTTATACTCATATGAGTGGATGGATTGAACACCAATCCATCCTTATTCCCCAATATGGCTCTTTGAACTCCAATCCATTCTTATTCCCCAATATGGTTCTTTGAACCCCAATCCATCCTTACCCTCTAAAACTATCCTAAAGTTTAGTGTAATAGGTCTCACTGTGGAAGCAATGAAAGTTATTGCTCGCTAAACTTTTGAACTTTAATGTTGATCAACCTATTCAATCAACAATTATAATTTTATAATTTTTTTTTTTACCTTAAAGGGCATAATTGATTGAAATATCTGATAATTTGTGATATGAGTCACATTTTTCTCGAAAGGATTCCGGATTACGTGCATTTCACAGCCGCGCTGTCGAATTCTGTTTCCGCCTATCTTAGAATCGCCTACCACCTTGGGAGAGGGGTACTTTGGGAGAACTATATTGCGTTATATTGATATGATGGTAGTCAACCTCAACGATTCCGAATTTGCTGGGATAAAATCCATACTCAATGTTTTGGAAAATCAAATGGAATATAAATAGTTCAGTAACAGTTCAATAACAGTTCGTTCAGTAACAGTTCAATAACAGTTCGTTCAGTAACAGTTCAGTAACAGTTTAATAGCCCATGAATGGCTTGTTTTTAGTTAGTGTACTGAGGTTTTTATGTTGCTAATGGTCTGTAATCGGTACTTAACATATGAAGTAAGGGGACAAATTTGTAGGAAAATTTTAGTACTGATTAATGACAGATGGTGTAACGCAGTCGTAAAACTAAGCAAACAATTGCTCTCTGTTCTCGTCACTGGCGCCGCGCTCTGATATCGCCGTCGGGGGAGGGGGGATCCAAAGGTGACTCATCATGGGATCCAAAGTGACTCAAATCTTGTGAAACTGTTCAAGTATGTAGTAATTTTGGCATGATTGAAAGGGGACCAAGCAAGACTTCTACATCAGAAATCCTGTGAATTTATGGCAAAACTTGCATTCTTTCCTTTCTGTTCAGCCAAACATTTAACATTGCTTGCGTCTATGTTTTAAAATCAAAATCTATTGTAAGCTCAGTTCTCAGCAAGTGTAAATTCAGGACTTTAAAAATCGTATTAAGTTTTTTTAATTAAATAGCGTGTCTCGTAAATGCTGGGACATATTTAAAGAGTTGATGGTATGATCTTTTGAGTTGATGGTAAACTTGTAGTGTATATGGTTGACCTCTGGAGTTGATGGTAAACCTATGGTAATTATAACTAATTAGTCATTATTTATAACGATTAAAAGTTGGAACATTTTAACAATATCTTCATATAGAAAATAGCAAGTGAATATATGAGATAGACGTGCTACTAAATAGTAGTTAATGGCTACAACCGAGTGAGTGAATGTTAGATACAACTCAATGAGGGTTTTGTACCGGCATTAATATTCAAAGTATCATGAACAAGAACGTGGTGGCAATGGAAGTCCCGGAGGCGTCATTTCCGAGAAGGAGTGTCCTCTCCAAGTAATGGACCTTCATCGCTCCTTCACTTAAATTTAAATATATTTCCAATTTATTTTTAATTAATTCATTTAAATTTAAAAAACACACCTATGGCTTTGAATTGTTCATTGATAACTGTTTCATTCTGGAATTCCTTTTTCAATTAAATTAAGTCAAAATTTTATTAAGGTCGTTTATTACCTTGGTTTTATTTAAAATGGACAGAATTGTTTTCATTAAATTCAGTTGTTAATTTTGGTAAATTTGACTTACTTCGATTCTATTTTTAATAATAATTCTATTGTTTTGCTAGAAATTGATTTTTTAGAAACATATTGAAAGACCTTGACTAAGTGGAATTTAAAACGCGTTATTTTCATTGAAACTTAGATTAGAAATTTTTGACGGTCGCAATCCTAAAGTGATGATAAATTGGAAATCTGGTAAATTGGTATGTAGATTAGTTATTTTTATTTATGCAGATAGGTAAAAGCAAAATGATGAATAATATGCCCAGGCACATGAAGCGTATATTTTAGATGGGATACATAGGCTTCAACTCGAGTGCACCATTCTTCACAAAGCATGGAGGCGTAAGTAAGGTGTTAAGTCTCCAATTCATTTCAAATGAAAGCGATATACTCATTCGGATAAACAATATAATTTTATCAACATTCCGCAATAAGATAAAGCTGCATACTTGCATAATGACTATCTATAAGTAATAGTGTAATCTTGTATTTTTTACAAGATTTAAGATTCGAGGTAAAGTAAAACGTTGTATTAATTTTATTATTACATTGTGGATGAATTTATAATGCAAGGACTCTAACCAAAGTTACTTTCTATAGAACCTCAATGTATGTTAGCTATTTTTATCTTACCTCAATATATTTTCCCAATGATCTGTTATTGAGATTTAGAAAGGACTCCTGAGGCATCCTTGGTCCATTGAGGGTACTGACTCACTGCTGAATCAGAACATTATCTCTCTGGAATGTGTTTATTGAATCATTTAACTTGTTTACTTGTTCCATTCGAAGAAGGGTTCAAATAATCGATTACTATCGATCGTTCTTTCGAGTATATGTCCTAAAATTTTGATAAGAGAAGGGTTAATTTAATTAAAGCTTGTTCGATTTAGTTCAGTTGTGGGTTGGGATTAGTATATATTTATATATATATATACTGTATATTTCATCAGCTACTTTGACTTAGCATATAATTTGCGGATATAGCTGAGCTGGAACAAGATTGAAGATCTTTAGATTGTATTATCAAAGGACAAACAAATGAGCTATAAATATGGATAATGATGTGGAAGAAAGTATGATATCGAACACAAGGATAATGTATAAACAGTGGCAACAGGTGAAATTAACACAACTATGTTTATTGATGTCTCTTGAGAGATGTTTTTGTTATTAAAATAAAAATTATCGATAAGTTATGACACATCCCTAGAGCCATAGGAGTCTCTGCTATTGCCGGATACATTTATGTATTTATAAATTTATGACTCATAAAAATATCTATATATAATAATTTACATCACTAATCGGGGAAATAATACATTAATACTTGTCATTTCAATGTGATAAATTTATCTGGCTCCCTTTTTGTTGCCATTGCAATAAGTCAAGGCATCTGCAACTATCAGCGCCTGGTTCTACCATTTTAGAGATATTGTTCATATCTCTTATCTTCTCCTCTTGTCATAGTTTGCTCCTATTCTCTCTATTATTATCTTCCTGGTATTCCCATTATGAACTTAAGATTTATAATCAGCGGTGGAGAGAGTTACGACAAATTTGTTAAACATTAAATCCAAATATACTTCGATGATCATACTGTAATCTTATGAACATTTTAGGACTCTATATGCATCAGGGTCTACCAGATATTAGTTTCATCGACATCTTGACAAAGATTTATAGATCGTCTGAAGTTAAACTGTTCTCTACAGAAAATTATAGCTGTACTGTATCATACAAGTCACTACACTCTCTTTATTGATTGTATCCTACAAATCATTACGCCCACTCTATAGTCTGTATCCTACAAATCACTACACCCACTTTGTGGACAGTGCCCAACGAATCACTTCACTCACTTTATACACTATATCCTCCAAATCACTACACCCATTTCGTGGACTATATCCTGCAAATCACTACATCCATTTTGTGGACAGTGCCATACTAATCACTTCACCTCTTTGAAGACTGTATCTTACAAGGCACCACACCCAATTTGTAGACTGTATCCTACAAATCACTACACCCATTTTGTGGACAGAGCCCTACGAATCACTTCACCCACTTTATACACCTTATCCTACAAATCACTCGTGGACTATATCCTGCAAATCACTACATCCATTTTGTGGACAGTGCCATACTAATCACTTCACCTCTTTGAAGACTGTATCTTACAAGGCACCACACCCAATTTGTAGACTGTATCCTACAAATCACTACACCCATTTTGTGGACTGTACCCTACGAATTACCACACCCACATTGTAGACTGTATCCTACAAATCACTACACCCGCTTTTGGACTGTATCCTACAAATCTCTACACGCACATTGTAGATTGAATCCTATATATCACATTACCCACTCTTAATATCTGAGTAACCATTGTCAGTTTTACTGCCTAGGACGTAGTGCCGAATACACTGACTGTCCATGTGGATGTTTACCCTATGCATACGTATACTCTAATAAGAAACCTCTTATCGCCTGTCATTTTACCTATAGAACTTGGAGTTCATAGGTTCATCTTAAGGGTGTTGGTGACGTTTAGTTTCATTTGGGGTATAATGTTTTTTTGAACATTTTATTATATTTCTCCTGTCTTCATAATAAACCGAGATTTGGGAGCATGAAACTTCAGATACCATTTTGAAATTATATAGCGGATGGAGAGGTGGAGCTCCTATAATCATCTTGGGGTGTTCTACAGCTTAATTAATTCAAAAATGGAGATTACTAGGTTGATTAATTTACTATTTTATTTTACTAGGTCGATTATTTTTATTCGATAGGTCGACTAATTTTTGTATCTGGTACAAAAGTCTCAAGTCGTACTCAGATACATATTTGTAAATGGTTTTTTCTGGTCGCAGTCATCTCTAAGGTGTTTCAGAATCTAAAACTAATGGGCCTAGTAGTCTCTGAGGCACAGGACGGTCGGATTTTTGTTATCTTAATTTTTAGATTCTATGTATCTTGCAACTTCTATCTATTTTATATTTGGTCTCTTGTTCGACAAAATAACTTACGAATGAAGGATAAGAACTAATAATAAACTCAATGATTTTTACAATAATAATGAAATTGTCAAGTTTATAAAATCCCGTGGAATCTATGTTCGTTGGGCTACGTTCTGAGGGTGCCTGATGACATGATGACCACCAACAAAGATAATCCAAAGCAGAATATATGAGGCCAGAAGAGGGGGGAGGAGGTATAAAAATATAAACCTACAAATTGAAAGGGGCGAAAATTGTTTTTTCTTGGTTGGTTAGAATGATTCATTGATTAAAAGAGGGGAAAAAATCAAAACATCTTCTGTAAAAAATAAATAATGTCACACTCCACTTGCATGTTGAATGTATAATTATTTTAGGTATTCCTAATTATTAAAACAAAATTTAATTATACTTCAAACGAAATTTAAAAATGTTTAAATGAATTAAATATTCTGTTTGGCTTAATAGATTTGCAAACCAGATGTCCTCATTTATATTTTATTATTAATTTAATGGAGAAAATTGGATGTTTCATTTTCAATATTAGTAAATGGCGTTGATTATGTTTATCATGATCAACTTGCTACTTTAAGTTATGTTATTTTGTTTATATTTACTCATTGCCTCAAGGTGTAAGCTAGATGTAGAAATCTTTTTTCTAAAAAAATTTTTCTACCGACTGTCCAACATTTGTCACTCAAAATTATCTTAACTATTTACCACAACTCCTCTGTATTGTTTGCTGTGCAATATTGCGAAGCCAATTGACAATGCTGTTGACGTATTTTGCAACCTTGTAAAATATTGTAATACTGGCGCAGCGCACCTCCCCCCCCCTCCCCCCTCTATCCCAATACACGTGATGCGGGGGTTTATTCTTGGAGATTTATTCTTATGTGCATTTGACAATCTTCGTCAAGCCGCAAATGTGTACTTAAAATAGATATACAACTATATGAATCTGACCTTAGCTGAATTCGTGACGACATATTGTTTCGGAATTTTGTTCACCTCATCTTTAGAGCGATGATATGAATAGTTGCCTGTGAAGCCAACTTTAAATAATCTATTAGCTGTAATAAAATTAATTTGAACTCTCACTTTTTTTTTAAATTTAATTTAAGGAATACCCTGCGGTCATATCGAACTAAATGTGAAACCTGTTTCTGCTAATATGGTTTTTATCAAATAAATTTTTCCAGTAAAATATATTTCTTTATAAAGTATTCCACTGCTAGATAGGCAGCTGGCTGACTCCTTCCCAGACTTTTCCCTCTTACATTTATCATCATCATGTCCTTCTCCTGGAAATAGATTATAATTCATTGAGCTCTTTAGCGATTCTACTTTTACCTCTTTAGTTACATCCATATCAGTTTAGAATTTAAAATTTTTTTGCTTCAGTTCGTTGAGATATAAGTGGCGGAACAGATCCGCAGTTGATACGTGTTGAATCGCTATGATTTTTTTATTTTATTGCCTCCATTTTAGTGTATTGACAAGTTAAATATTAATTATATTATTTCAAAATTTTTTGAGACAAGGTAAATTTTTATTAATTAAATCAATATTATATCCAATATCAGTCTCAACACTTTATTTATTCATTTGTCCTACGTTTCGGCCTTTCTAGCCATCTTCAGGGACATCTTCAATATAAAAATCCTTCTCACATAAATTATTATTTTCTATTTGCAGGCTATTCTGCCCAGGTCAATTTCTTTATTTAAAGTTAAAACCTCATTTATTCCAATTTTAAAACCATTCATTTATTTATTCTATAAGATTGTCCACAGTATCAAACACCACACCATATTAATACCATATTTGATACTGTGGACAATCTTATAGAATAAATAAATGAATGGTTTTAAAATTGGAATAAATGAGGTTTTAACTTTAAATAAAGAAATTGACCTGGGCAGAATAGCCTGCAAATAGAAAATAATAATTTATGTGAGAAGGATTTTTATATTGAAGATGTCCCTGAAGATGGCTAGAAAGGCCGAAACGTAGGACAAATGAATAAATAAAGTGTTGAGACTGATATTGGATATAATATTGATTTAATTAATAAAAAGTTAAATATTGTTAATTTTATTCCCTCCATTTTAGTGTTTGACAAGTGAAATATTGTTAATTTTATTGCCCCCATTTTAGTGTATTGACAAGTGAAATATTGTTAATTTTATTGCATCCATTCTAGAGTATCGACAAGTAGAAAATTGCTAATTTTATTGTCTCTATTTCAGAATATCGATAAGTGAGTTTAGTTTTAGTATTTCCCTCGGGTCAAATAATTTGGAAAACATTTTCTACTTCATTACTAAAAGTTGTTGCCGTTAAATAACTTTTGGCGTTGGCTTTTTAAAAATACTTTTACATTTCTAATGACGTAGATAAGGAGAGTTTTGTAATTGGATCAAATTATCGATCTGCAGTTTTCACCGAATAGATTTCGAAAAAAAGGATTTTTGGCCATAGGTCTGTCTGTGTCAGATTCTTCCTCAACGCGTGAACCAATTTTGTTTGTTCTGGACCCATATTCCAGTGTATGAAATTAGGTTTAACAAATTTGATGAAACTTGCTTAGAGTCATCCGCTAAAAACCCCTTAACATTTCATATATACCATAAATCCCCCAGGAAAAGCAGGAAAAAAGTTATGAAAATGAGAAAAATTATTAAGAATGTTTCATAAAGACTTTTAAAAGGCAGTTAAATTCATTACAAAATAAATCACTGGCTGGAACCAGTATTAGTGCCTATTCTTGTTTTATTTTGTATATTTTGATCAGTTGTTAATGGAAAGCCTGTTAATTTTGGTTTATTAATATTTCGATTAGTTTCTAAATCGATACATTGCCTGGAAGTGGATCTAAACATGTTTTGGTTTTAACGATAAGCGAATTGTCAAATAAATAAACAAAAATGTTATCGAAGGAACATTAATAAAGATTCTAAATGAATGGTCCTCGCGATCTCGAGAGAACTCGCCTCATTTTTGATTTGTTCAAGTCAAGAACCCGAAAATTGTTTTCACAATTGGTTCATCCAAATTTTTTCCTTATTTTTAAAAATCACGAAAAGACAATCTGTTATATATTTATAGAGGGATCCTTCAAATTCTAAAATTAAATACTCTCGGTTCGAATTCCAGGATTCCTGCCATACTTGAGTTGTGTTGTCACCACCCCGCCCATGCCCCATTTGCTGTTGGATATTTATCAGGAGTTTGTGTCCTGGAGTTGTTTGTGTGAAACGGAGATGTAGGGCAGATGATGGTGACTCAGGCAAGGTGTGGTGGTTGGTGTCCGAGCCAAGTTGAACTGTCTGTTAGTCGCTCAAAAATCAGACGTGTCGCTAAAATTCGTTTCTCGTGAAGGGACTTGACAATCCCAGGATTCCTTCCACGGAAGACTTCCAGAAGCGATATTCCTTGGAATTTCCCATTTTCATACAAATTTTTGGAAAACCGTTCCGTTCTTAAACGATAGCAATTTTTAGTATAATAATCTATTTGAATATTGTTTTACCATATAGGAAGTTTGAAGTAGGTTCTTAAATTTCAGTTTTTCTCATACCGGGAGCGCAATAACCTCGTGGTCGCAATAACCCGGCGTCAAATGGCAGGGAGTATTGAAATGAGCCAAAGGAATGACGATGCTGCCGTCTTTACCTTGGAGCTATTTTATTTTTAGTACGTTTTAAATTGTACTTGCTATCCTGATTGGCGTTTTACAGAAGCCAATTCTTTCAAAATCTCTGAATGAACTTTCCTCCAAGATTCATTTAATTTATTTTTAGATTATCGCTTAAACTATTAAACTATATAGCTTTTAGTCCGAAAATAATATTCGAAGAAACAAGACGTTTTAAAGTAATTAAAAATTTGAATCAGCGCATCGACATAGAGCACATCTTATACTAATACAATTTCTCGTCACAGCCATCTTATACTAATACAATTTCTCGTCACAGCCATCTTATACTAATACAATTTCTCATCACAGTCATTTTATACTAATACAATTTTTTCCAACATTCAAAAATGTTTTGTATCCCTGACATCACAGATTAAGCCAGGTTATTTTTAAGATTAATTGTCTATTTAAACAAAATTATTCTTAATAATCAAAAATACTAACTAATTGTGCTATATAAATTCAATCATTACAAAGTATCATTACAAATCTCTCTCTCTCTCTCTCTCTCTCTCTATATATATA
>NW_027115511.1:830467-831440 GCF_000696795.3 Halyomorpha halys
TGAATAAGTATCATTACTAATACTAACTAATTGTCCTATATAAACTGAATAAGTATCATTACATATATATATATATATGTATATATATAAGAGCTGTTGAATTTTTGTCTTCGATAGACTTTGTTATTACTGGACCGATTTACGTGGGGCTTTTTGCTAAATGTTCCATTTCGCCGTGGGAAGGTTTAAAGATGATGAAATCATGAGATTTTTATGAAAAGAAGTTTATGAACAGAATTAAGCGTAAGGCTCGGAGTAAACTATTTCGGATAATGTTTTTTTTTCAGAAAAAAGAAAACCATATTCGTTTTCAGGATTGTCTCAAAGCACTAAATACCATTTTTGGAAGAAATTAAAAATCATTCATTTTTCACTTCGATTCCATTCGTGCATTTTTTTTTCTTCCGTCGACTATTTTTCACCTAATCGTTAATAGCTCAACTCCCTTTTATCCGATTGTCACGTTCATAGAACCGATGGAGCTGTTCTTATAGCAGAAATCAAAGAAAGTTAAATTTGATGCTTTATTGAGGGAAAAATGTGGGTTTTAAATGAGGGGAAAAAAATCGCACGTTTTATTTAATTTCTTCGGTTCTAATTTGTTTAATTAGTTCTGCTTTGTGCCTTTTGGTGCAGTTTTTTGAGCCCTAAAAAACTGCCAAGTTTGGTCTAGATCGGTCGAGCAGTAGTGAAGTTATTTCCATTTTTAAAAAGAAATCTAAGGCCGAAAATCGATGAAGGGCGATAATTTCGGACTAAAAAATTTTATTTTCCGATTTTTCTGAAAATTCGTATATAAGGGTTTCTCGAGGTGCTGAAAACGAATATCAACTTTGTTTCATCCCTAAAAAATCTTTTACCACACTTTGTATAGTAAATCCGTTTGAATTTTTTCAATATTTTAAAAATTACGAGACACAGGAAGAGTTTCTCTTTAGAAACTATTTATATTTTAGGTAGTATATACATGAAA
>NW_027115511.1:831490-833944 GCF_000696795.3 Halyomorpha halys
AATTTTTTCAATATTTTAAAAATTACGAGACACAGGAAGAGTTTCTCTTTAGAAACTATTTATATTTTAGGTAGTATATACATGAAAAATAGAATTGCCTGAAGAAAGAAAAAAAAAAATCACCAAAATCGGACCAGTATTAACGATGATATGGAAAGGTTAGTCGTTTTAAAATACGTAACCATGGTTACCATCTTATCACAGCATCTTCTCTTCTCTCTGTATATGTAAAAGAGAGCTGTGGAACCTTTGTGCTCGGTAGACTTGGTTATTACAATTGATTTACCAAGGGGTATTTTTCTAAATTTGTCCACAATGAACTTATGAATTACTGCACTGATTTACCTGGAGGTTATTTATTTTTTTAAATACTAATTTTCATTACTAAAAAATCGTTTACCACACTTCTACATGTCATTCGGTCTGTTTGCGTGCATTTTTTTTTTTTCAAAATGTTCCATTTCGCCATGGGAATATTTAAAGCTAATGAAATCCCCGAAAAAAAATATTTTGATGAAAATTGAGAATTTAATATAATAAAATGAATTAGTTGACTTTTTTTAACTCCCAAAAAATATTTTACCAATTTCCCAGTCAGTCTCAGTTGTTTGGATATTGTACTAATATTGAAGCACAGTGAGACGTTTTGTTTCAAAGCTATACATGTTACTAAATCTTTATGTTACTTATTATTATCTTTACTTAAACCACTGCAAAGTATGGTGTAGATTTGTTGAATAATGTTAAAGCTATTAATATTTAAAGAAAAAATATAATTGCAACTTTATAGCATATATTGGTTAATTTATGTTACCAAAACACAATAATAAAGTATTTCAGAATGTTTAATTTTAACTAAAAAATATAATGAACTTTAAGAAACTATCGATTATATTCATTATATATAAGCCTCAAATTTACAGCTTATACCGCTGGTACCAACCGATATGCCATTTATTTCAACCTTTCTTTTATGAGAAGCTAAGAACGAATGTCATCCAATATATTGTGTCAGTTTATGTCACCAAATCATAATAATAAAGAACATGTGTAAGTTTAATTTAACTAAATTCATAAATTTATAACAAATTATATTTATTAAATCTATATTTATATTGCTATATAATATAGCAATAGCGAAGCATTGCCGGGTCAGCTAGTGTTAACTAATTTTGCTATATAAATTGAATAAGTATCATTACTAATACTAACTAATTGTCGTATATAAATTGAATAAGTATCATTACAAATACTAACTAATTGTGCTATATAAACTGAATAAGTATCATTACAAATACTAACTAATAGTCCTATATAAATTGAATAAGTATCATTACAAATACTAACTAATTGTCCTATATAAATTGAATAAGTATCATTACAAATACTAACTAATTGTCCTATATAAACTGAATAAGTATCATTACAAATACTAACTAATTGTGCAATATAAACTGAATAAGTATCATTACAAATACTAACTAATTGTGCTATATAAATTGAATCAGTATCATTACAAAAAAACACATGTCTCGTTGAAATTAAAAATTATGGAACGGTGAACCCCTTTTATCCAGAATGATGTGCCCAGGGCAGTACTGGCTAAAAGATGATTAGTAAAGAATATGTTCTTAATAATAATGAACTATGAACATTAATTAATGTTATTAAAAAATGCATGTTAATATAAATATATATGAACAACATATTTGAATATTACATTTGAAATTTTTCTTTCCCGCACAGTCAACATTTCTGTTAACTAACTCATAAATTTTCTTAGAATTATATTCTGTTCTAAAAATTATAATAAACATTACCCAACCTTGCACTGTGTACAAAAATATATATTTACCCAATTTTTGAAAACTTAGCACCGGTATGAATAATGTGTCTTATCTCAAAAATATTTTCCTCGTTTACAATAAACCTTTTTTTCTATATTTCGTTCACTTAACAAATTATACAGTTCATCCACATACCATAACATACGAGACTTGAACAATCATTAAGGTGGTATTAGCATAGGAATGGGATTAATTTTCACTTCTTGATATTCGGACGACAAAAAAAGAGCGAGATATCGCTCTTTTTTTGTCGTCCGAATAATGATCCAAATCACTCTGAGCGGTGAATCATGCGAACAGCTAAGCGTTTATTGCGGTGAGTGAGGGGCCGATTCTCTTCTGAGAGGGCGTCTCAACTCTTTTCCTGCCATCGACAAAATTATTTTCTCCCCTGCCATGTCTTAATTCCAGTTTTAAATCATAGTATCCGTTGAGATAGAAGAGCTCCTGGTATGATTGTAATAGAATCGTTTCCACCCCATTGTGTGCATAAGTAATTACACTTTTTTTCTTAGAACAAGAAAAGTATTGTTAAGGAAAGGAAGACTTATCCTACTTCATGTTCGGAAATGACGAAATAAATAGGCTTGCCCCATGTTCCTCAATA
>NW_027115511.1:834856-836124 GCF_000696795.3 Halyomorpha halys
AGTGGTTGTGAGGCACCCTGCTATGCTACTGGTGTAGTTGGCCCAGTGGTTGTGAGCCAGGTGGGAAACTTTAGTTTATGTTTTAATTACCATTCATACTTTCTTGTTCCTCGTCAAAAACTAAGAAAATCCCCCATTAGTGATTCTTTCCAGGGCTTCGTGACTAAAAACAATTTATGGAAAAAATATCTAGTTAATCAATCTAAAAAAACTGTAGTAATAGTGATATGTAATCCTCTTTTTTATATCGAAAACATTTACATCTATAATAAGTCAATCTAAATGTAAGGAAGCTTATGCCTTGGGACTAAATATATTTACAGTGGATATATCTGAATAGGAAAGATTTTTTATTTAGATATCTAGGATGGTGATTAGACTAGAGAGCGAACTATTTGACCTTTTAGACGCGCTACAGAACATTTTAAAATACTGCTAATAACTAGTCGTAGTGAGCTTTAATCTTATTTTAAAAAGAAATGTTTTGGTGGAAGGACATCTCACCTCATTTGGTGAAAAGATATGAAAGGAAATCCCCATTTTGCTGGAAGGACATCTCACCTCATTTGGTGGAAAGGAATGGAAGGAAATCCCCATTTTGCTGGAAGGACATCTCACCTCATTTGGTGGAATGACATGAAAGGAAATCCCCATTTCAGAATGTTAACACCCTCTAAGACACATATTTCAGGTATGTTTTGGCTTGTACTAAGTGTCTTAGGTATGTATAAAAGAAATTAAGCTGTTTTAAAAAACATGCGATTGAAATGTGAAATGTTAGGGCCAAAGGCTTCTATTTGAATGAAAGTTTTCTTCATCTTCATCGCTTCATGTTTACTACAAAGAAAGGATATACAAGAGAACAAGGGCAATATTCTCCTGTAGCTCTTTATTCTTTAAGACATTTATGAATTTTACGAATGATATCGTTTCATGTAGTGATGGAAACAAGGTATCATCTGACAACGTACTCAATAAGTATTGTAACAATAAATAATAATACCGAAACGTGAAGAATAATATGCTCTTATAAAAAGTCTAATAACACATAAACTAAATTGTTTTCAAGTGCACATAAAATGGGAGTAGATAGAATAATCTAATAAATATAAACATTAAAGTAAAGGGTAAATATAACAACATACATCTTAGGAAATCAATATTAGATTATTAATGAGCAAAAAAAAATGACTAGACACTGTCAAAGTTTACACACAGATAGAACTATTAGACTAGAACATTCTAGACTATCAGAATATATACATAGG
>NW_027115511.1:836614-837850 GCF_000696795.3 Halyomorpha halys
ATTTAGTGAAAAGTTATATTACAAGAGTTACACTTTTGGTTGTTTATTGGTTTGGATGGACGCACGCCTAAATTGGTTCATATGAAGTTTGTTTTTTTTCGTTAACTGTTAACTTTTCAAAAAAGTATCTTTTACAGGTAAAGTAATACCGAGTAACTTGATGAAAGGTTTATGATGATTGCTATAACAATAACAGCTGAATAATAAAAATAATACAATTTAGTAATGGCCAAATACAATGGACGCCCACATTGGTACGGTGTAGCAGAACAGTTACTTCTAAATCTATGTATATATATATATATGGTACTCATAAAGTTAAAGCTTCAATTAAATAAAAATGTAACAGTTTTTTGCTTATCAACATACCATGCTTTGTTTTTTAACGAAATTTATGTATGATATTAACTGAAGTGAGTAAAGTGAATTTTCATTTTCATATCTATCTCCATTATATCTAACCTTTTTCCCTTTTGCATGATCCTTTATCCTTATGTCTCTATGCTGTGTTAAGATATTCCACTTATTATTAGTATCAGAGGATATTGCGCTAAATGTTATTAACAGAGTGTTAATGTTGTTGCCACTGCTCCCTGGATCAGGAGGACAAGGGAACTATTTGCGGCGGTAGTAGGATGACGCCCTGCCAACTCTATCGTGGGCGTCAGTGCCGCCTCCACCCCGTCACTGTTTGCCCAAATATTTTTAGATTTACCCTCAATAGCTTTTTAGACCCTAAGAAAAAAAAATTAAACTCTTTATTTAAATTGCTTAGTGAGCTGTATGGTCAGTCTCTCTTAAGGATCCGACGTGCTTTGGAATACTTCGATGAATCTGGTCCAGTTCATTAAGGTAAATGTGCTTTGTGGTATAGAACGTTAAAGTCTCCTTAGGCATCCTCTTGGTTATACGTTATGTACAATGGTTTATTTAATTGTAATTGTTTATTTAAACTTCCTCCTAGCTAACTATGAACTATATAATATAGAAATATATATATTCTGATACTTTTTAATTACGCAAAATATTGCTATCGTAAAAATTATCTCCCTCTAAACTGCCTTTAATGAGCTGTATCTTCTTCCAAACTGCCTTTAATGAGCTATACCTTCCTCTAAACTACTTTAATGAGCTATATCTCCCTCTAAACTTTCTTTAATCAGCTATAACTTCCTCTAAACAACCTTTAATGACCTATATTTTCCTCTACACTACTTTATTAAACTATATCTTCCT
>NW_027115511.1:838629-838875 GCF_000696795.3 Halyomorpha halys
CCTTTAATGAGCTATTTCTTCTTCTGAACTACCTTTAATGAGCTATTTCTTCTTCTAAACTACCTTTAATGAGCTATATCTTCCTCTAAACTGAATTTAATGAGCTATATCTCCCTCTAAACTGCCTTTAATGAGTTATATCTTCTTCTAACCTGCCTTTAATGATATATATCTTCCTCTAAACTACTTTAATGAGCTATATCTCTCTCTAAACTTTCTTTAATGAGCTATATCTTCCTCTAAACT
>NW_027115511.1:838925-840352 GCF_000696795.3 Halyomorpha halys
TCGAGTTATTTTCTTATGCTGCGGCACTATAACCAGTAATTCCCCCTCGAGTTATTTTCTAATGCAGCGGCACTATAACTGCTAATTCCCCTCGAGTTATTTTCTAATGCTGCGGCACTATAACCGCTAATTCCCCTCGAGTTATTTTCTAATGCTGGAGCACTATTACCGCTAATTCCCCCTCGAGTTATTTTCTTATGCTGCGGCACTATAACCGCTAATTCCCCCTCCATTTATATTCTAATGTTGCAGCACTATTACCAGTAATTCGCCCTCGAGTTATTTTCTAATGCTGCGGCACTATAACCGCTAATTCCCCTCGAGTTATTTTCTAATGCTGGAGCACTATTACCGCTAATTCCCCATCGAGTTATTTTCTTATGCTGCGGCACTATATCCACATGGGGTATTTCCGGTAATTAAGGTTACTCAGAGTGAATATTTAAAAAAATTAAGCTTACTCATGACCATAACTCAACAGCTCCAATTCATAATCCGATGTTTATTTTTTGAAATGTCGAGTTTTTGAGGATCATCCTGTCTGTGGTGACCTTAGTGCCAAATAAAAAACAAAATGGCCTAATACTATGCTAGCTAGGGGCACATGGCCTATCCCTAATATTGTGCTTGGTAGAGGTAAATGGCCTATCCTTATGTGCCAGGTTAGGGGCACATGGCCTGTTCCAATGATTCGGTTTTAGCCTAAATAAAGTGCAATTATGGTCCGTATATATAATGGTTATATAGTTACTGCTTATATAAATAGTTATCTGTTTATATAATGTATAGTAGCCTGGGTTAGGCCACTTTTGCTATCAAAGTCTCTATTATAAGTCTTTTCTGTGGACAGTTTATCGATGTACTGTCTGATCTGATAAAGAAATTGATAAATAAAAACAAATTTATTACAAGTTTATTACAATTTATGTGTCTTTAAAGTATGATAGTAAATTATAAGTAATATTATTAAAGTATTTTAATTAATCTATTTAACTATCAACAAAGTGTTTTAATTTGTGTGTAATTTTAAGTTATGTTTTTGTTACCATTGGTTTGTTTTATTTTGAGTTTACGAGAAGTTGTATATATATATATAACTAAAGACTAGTTAATTTTAAGATTAAGATCGTATTTAGCTGAATTTGTACCCTCCTACGTTTGGTACATTATAGCTTTTAAAGATATAATTAAAGTGTGAAAATGATATTATCTATTTATACTTATATTTATAATTAATTATATTATTGTGATAGCCATATAAAAATTGGTGGAGGCTAGTTTAGTTAGAGAAGTGAAATGTGTAAATGTAGAAAGTGGAAAAGTGATAAATATTATTACTATGCCAAGACAAATGAGAATAGAGCTGATATGGCGGTGGTGGCTGATAGGAATCGCCTACTAAGTTGCCAAATGCAAACGAACGCCAC
>NW_027115511.1:841390-842919 GCF_000696795.3 Halyomorpha halys
ATATAGTAAATTGATCTTTTTTTTTTTTACAATGAGTTTAATCTCTAGTTTTCAAAGTGAAGAAAGTATATGATGTATCAGACAATAGTGAACACAAAAATGTTTTCAAGGCAAGGCCCTTAAATACCACCATTTGTTCCGTATCTGCGCCAATTCCACTCTATCCTTTGCTAACAATATGTTAAATATGTGATATCTTTTTATAATATTTGTTCTCTATGGTTCTTATTATTGTTATTAACTTTTTTATATATTACGCGCATCATTATAAACTATAAGGGTTATTTTGAATAAATGATAGATTTATTCAGAATGTGAATCAATAAAGAATTCTTAGAAGGAAGTAAAAACAGAAAATAACCGTCACAAACATTTTTCGGTTCAGAAAAAAGAAGTTGGACAATGAGAATCGTCAAAGGAGATACATAATTTCTTAGAGTGAGGTTAATGCTCTTCACTGCGCCTCGGCTGGAAGCAGTAAACAACAACATTTAGCAGGTCAATAACAAACATCAAAACCCCTCGGCACGCAACAAACAACTACGGGTCAGCGTTCTAGCGAGAGTATACATAGAAAATACATTATATTCTACGAGTAATGGAAATAGTCTACATTTCAAAATTACATTGCTTAAGATAAATTATAATCCTTGTATACTCTTGCATTTCGTTGACTAATAAAACTATCTGTAAGCAAAATAAAGGACTGTATAAAACCATGTAATTATTTCTTATTTTGTTTTTTTGTCAGTATTACAAAAATATTGTACTGAAGTTGGAGTGAGGTATCAATAGGATAGAGTGCATGATCTAGAAGTTGGAGTAAGGTATTAATACGATAGAGCACTTGCCTTATCTAGATGTTGGACTACGGTATCAATACGATGGAGCATTTACCTCCTCTCGACGTTGGAGTGAGGTATCAATATGAGAGAGCATTTGCCTCCTCTAGAAGTTGGACTGAGGTATCAATAGGATAGAGCATTTGCCTCATTTAGAAGATGGAGTGAGGTATTAATTGGATAGAGCTTTTGCCTCCTTGAGACGTTGGAGTGAGGTATCAATACGATAGAGCATTTGCCTCATTTAGAAGATGGTGTAAGATATCAATAGGATACATCATTTGCCTCATCTAGAAGTTGGAGTGAGGTATTAATTGGATAGAGCATTTGCCTCCTTTAGACGTTGGAGTGAGGTATCAATACGATAGAGCATTTGCCTCCTCTAGAAGTTGGAGTAAGGTATTAATATGATAGAGCATTTGCCTCATTTAGAAGATGGTGTAAGATATCAATAGGATATAGCATTTGTCTCATCTAGAAGTAGGAGTAAGGTATTAATACGATAGAGTAAAACGCTCTTTACTAACATAAAATTAAATTTTAGAAAGGAACTCAAGATTGTAACTATAGTACAATAGTTAAGTATAGCAGGCAAATGACCGAGCCAAGGACAGCTAGATGTGCCGGAAGGGCGTTAATCGATCGCTAGTACGCTTAGCTACGAGGGGCAGTGAACCTTCCCTGCGC
>NW_027115511.1:843766-845064 GCF_000696795.3 Halyomorpha halys
TTCAACAAATTTACTCTTCTTTAAATAATATAGTGCTATTTGGTTTTCTAGTGTTGTTGGTAGTTTTTAAGATACAGAGCTACGAATGAAAAATTGCGTATTTTTCAAGTTTTTCAAACAGTCGCCATTTTTTATTTCTCCTATCTATACTTGGCAGACTCATGAGTTTGGACTATTAATTATACATAGTTTTCGTTAAAGTATTAAAAAATTGGGGTATGATAACTGCCTTTTTTCTCCTCTTGAGCTCTTGAACTGTAAGTATGATTTCTACTAGGAGTGATGATTAGCCAGGCCACCCTAGGGCATTACTGAGTTCTATCATGCAACTAATGCAAGTAGCATGTGTTCTTGTACTGACATGGTGCACTGTGGTGTTGTACTGACATGGTGCACTTTGATGTTGTACTGGCATAGTAAATTGTGATGTACTGACATGGTGCTCTCTGATGTTGTACTGACATGGTGCACTGCGATGTTGTACTGACATGGTGCACTGCGATGTTGTACTGACATGGTGCACTGCGATGTTGTACTGACATGGTGCTCTCTGATGTTGTACTGACATGGTGCACTGCGATGTTGTACTGACATGGTGCAATGTGATGGTTAGGGTAGCACATGGTGGTACTCTAAAATGTAGATTTATAAAAACCATCCCAGTTGATTATATTTAACATAAAGCGGGAGCTATGTGCCTTTTGATCAAGACTATTTATTGACGGGATCCGTCCACACACGCACATACACACATAAGAAACTCGTATCGTAGGTGTGCGCTAAGAGGAGCCGCTCTTATAAAATTGCTGACTATATTCCAAGAGACGAATTAAGAAAGGAGAATATAAGAAAATGGCAACGTCGCAAAAATATGGCATTCACTGGAAGATGGACGCACAGGCTGGTGCCCAACATCGAGGCCTGGGTGAACAGGAACCACGGGGAGGTAGATTATTATATCACCCAGTTTATCACAGGCCATGGTTGCTTCCAACCCTACCAGTATAGATTTAAGCTCGATGAGACTGGAGAATGTCCATTATGCCCAGAAACGGAAGGGAGTGCAGAACACGTTTTCTTCTTCTGTCACCACTTTCATGAAGAAAGAAGAGACTTCCGACGTTGCGTTGTGGCTGAGACCCGACAGCAGATAATATTGTCAATATTATGCTGCTTAACCAAGATTATTGGATGGCAGACCAGCGATTTGCTGCACAGGTGATGCAGAAGTTAAGAAATGAGGAGAGAGATAGGCGAACCAGGAGATAGCCTAAAACAATGAATCGGCACTCAGCCAA
>NW_027115511.1:845769-854412 GCF_000696795.3 Halyomorpha halys
CAGAAGTTAAGAAATGAGGAGAGAGATAGGCGAACCAGGAGATAGCCTAAAACAATGAATCGGCACTCAGCCAATCACCCCCATGCTGTAATGCCTAACGGCGGTCCCGTGGAGGGTGAGAAACTGGTGTAGGGCGGTGGTTTTAGTGGGTAAGAATCCCACACACGGATAGGTACGGGCCTATCCGTGTCTTTTGAATATTTCCAACGACCCTTGTAAAAAAAACAAAAAAAAAAACATAAGAAACTATTAATAAATAATTCAAAACACTATCCAATTATAGTCTCAAAACCTTTATTTCTTTTACACGTCCAACGTTTCGGCCATCTTCAGGGACAATCTACTCAATATCACTATGAAAACATATAATTTAATACTTTAAAAGCTTCATTCAGGCTATTCTGGCCAAGTCAAAACATTTATATCTAATAAGTCAATTATCCATTAAAAACCATAGTCAAAATTATTTCTCTGCACACACTATTAATACACTTTTTAGTGTGTGGAGAGAAATAATTTTGACTATGGTTTTTAATGGATAATTGACTTATTAGATATAAATGTTTTGACCTGGGCAGAGTAGCCTGAATGAAGTTTTTGAGTTGTTAAATTATATGTTTTCATAGTGATATTGAGTAGATTGTCCCTGAAGATGGCCGAATTGGCCGAAACGTTGGACGTCTAAAAGAAATAAAGGTTTTGAGACTATAATTGGATAGTGTTTTGAATTATTTATTAAGAAATTAACAAAAAAATTTAAGATTATAAATAAATAAGAAACTATGTAAAGGCAAGAGGCAGCTCCCAACGAGACCGAATGTTGTAGACAGTATTGTCAAATCACTATTCCCTGAACAGGCGAATACTATTGAAAGACAATATATATAAGGGATTTTCCACAAATCACGCAGGAAGAGATAGAGGACATCGCCTCGGACCTAAAACATGGCAAGGCACCAGGATTGGATGGAATTCCTAATGTAGCTCTGAAGGTGGCTCTCAGGAATCGACCGGATCTTTTCATCGATCTCTTCAATTCGTGCATTCGTGAAGGCTCAATTCCGAAACCTTGGAAGAGACAGCGCCTCGTACTCATTCCAAAGAGTAAGGGAGGACTGGAGGACCCGTCAACCTATCGTCCAATTTGCTGATTGGATACCATGGGTAAGGCATTCGAGAAGATCCTTTCCCTCAGGCTACAAGAGTTCACGGAGGGAGTTAATGGCCTCTCGCGTGCTCAATACGGATTTCGTAAAGAGCGATCCACGATAGATGCTGTTGGATTGGTAGTCGAGATGGCCCGCACAGCAATTGCAGGAGCAAGGTGGAGGAGAGGTGCTAAGTGTTATGCAGCAATCATCACGCTAGACGTTAATAATGCCATTGACACTGCAAGATGGACCTGTATAATAGATGCCCTACGGACTATGGCGGTGCCAGCCTATTTTATGAGAGTTCTCACAGACTACTTCAAAGATAGAGTTCTGTTTTATTTTTCAGACACTGGCCAAAGGAGTTACAAGGTGACTGGTGGTGTCCCACAGGGCTCGGTATTAGGCCCTCTTCTGTGGAACGTCATGTACGACGTAATCTTCAAATTGACAATGCCGGAGGGAGCCATGTAGAATTCGCAGATGAGCATGCAGTAGTAGTGGCGGCGAGGTACTTAGAAGAAGTTACCCTCATCGCTAACCAGGCTGTTGCTACGGTCCGAGGTTGGCTGTCTTCGGTAGGCCTACACAACTTGCAGATCACAAGACCGAAGTTCTCCTAGTAACTAGCAGGAAGCAGATTGAGTCTATCACTGTAACGGTGGGTAGGCACGAAATTCGTTCCCAGTCTTGCTTAAAATACCTAGGAGTTATGATCGATGCACTTCTCCGCTTTAATCTTCACACGGAGTATTTCAGTGCCAAATCTGCTAAAGTAGCATCCTTTTTGTCACAGCTCAGTTAGAGAGGTCCTTACACTGTTGAAATACGGTTAGTTTGGAATTTATAGTATTCTACCTTATTTCCTTTTTGTAACTATTTGTATCTGTTTTTAGCCCTGATGAAGCCCTGCAACGTGGGGCGAAACGTTGGCTCAATAAAATAGTATAATTATTTACTATTTGAGTTTTTTTTTTACCGCACCCGGACCATATTCCATTCATCTATACATACGGTCAATCAATAATCTTCCAGTTTTTTAATTATGGTTTTACGATAGGTTTCTTTTATAAAGCATTGGATAGATCTTACGTACATCTTCCATATCTTGGGCGGTTTTTTTTAATTTTATTTTTTAAGTTCCTCTGCTTTAACAGTTGAAACATCCCTGTAATATTATTTCTAAGTTTATGGAATGCATATTGTAGTTACTAAAAGCTTAAAAATGTTTAAATAAAAATATTGGATAAATTTTCATTTAAGATAATATAAAAATTTACTCAAAATTTTTATTTAAGAAACAATAAGAACAACTCCGTTTAAGTAACTTTTTTGTGTTCTAATATTAATAACAATGGTATACTTTTAGTTTTTTCTTAGTGTAGTAAAAATAAATTGTTTTATTTCAATTCACAATTTGTAAAATAAAATAGTATTAAAAAATCTATTTATTGGTAAGCTAGGTTTTAGCACACTATGCACCTAGCCTTGATCTAGCCTCCCGTGCAAATGGGCCCAAACCTTGGTTACCATTAAAATATCATGATACCATTAAATATTCTATATATTGTACCTTTAATCACCGCCACCCGAACCATCTTCCGGCAAAGTGAAATAAATTAAATAAATACCGTAGCTTGAAATAATATTGTAAATATTGTTGAGATCTATGCGGTAATCCTTCAAAATGAACTCAAATAAAATTTGCCAGTTGAAAATATGACTGTGATTTTATTTTTTCCGTTTTTTCCTCGTTGGTTGAACAAAAAAATATCGATATCTCAAAGTAATTGTTGTTTTCGCCTTAGCGTTCGCAGCGTAAACAAACACGCTGCCAGTTCGTGCTTGTTCTGCTAGTGACCGACATTCCTCGGCTTGTACAAACAGCAGATGATGGCATCCTCTATAAATATACTACCAAGATGCCTCGCCTATTTCCAGAAAGTCTTTTTTCCTCCTAGCCTACGATAGGAAAGACCGACTTGAAATGTCGGATCTATTTTTAGAATTGAAATGAGCTTCCTGGAATAGTTTGTTGAGAGGAGGCCGTTAGGTTGGGGGCGGAGCCAGAGGCAGTGGAGGGGGTAGGAGGGGGGTGCGTGGAGGGGATGTGACTCCAGTTCAGTGCCTCAGCGAGCCTGCAAGTGTTAGTGCTAGACATGGACACCAAGTCGCTCTGGTCGCCGTCCATCATCGCTGCCGCTGTCACATCCCTCTTCAAGCTGCCTGCCAAAAAGAAGATGAACAAGATAAAGGTATGTAGCTTCCAGTTTGACTATTTGATACTTGTGCTCGCAAAATTATTGCTTCTCTACCGCCATCTATACAAATGCCTGTTGATACAAAATATATTTTCCTCTGGTTCTATTACATTTGTTTATAGTGATCCTATTGCTGCTGTCCTATTTCTCGGTGCAGCAAAGGTTGCATAAGGAGCCCCCCTACCTCCCTAGCGCTGGCCCACTTGTCACTTTCACCTGATGCATTTTTGACATTCCAAAGCGTTGTGGGCTCTCTCCATCCAGCAACAATTGCATCCTTCCCACAACAATCCTCTACGCTTTCCACAGCATTCCTCCCAGTCCTAATGCTATTAATTTCTAATTAAACTTTTAGCTGAAGTGCCCCGAAGAATAGTTGAACAAGTGGACAATAGATAAGATATTATTTATTATAATATCTTCCGATTATATCTACGCCGTTTTTCCATTATTAGAGTGATTGCATGAATTAATAATGTCGATTTTGAACCGACTAACTAAATGATGGTGATGTTATGATGAGCCAATGACTGACGCTTACGGCCTCGCGTTGGAGGGCAGTGTTTCGACTCGAGTTTGGATATCATTCCTTTTTTTTATCGAATTAATTGTAGACATTTTTGATCTGCCTCCCTTTGTAATATGTAATTGAATATTTTAAAATTGTATTACTATTGATCTTTTATAATATTGTAAACTCAAATACCTACGTTTTATATTTGGATTCCCGTGTATATTATTATTTATTCTTGAACTATATTTCTCAGTTCAAAAATGCTAATGGTATTTTGGAAAATGATTCATTGAGCCTGTGTAACTAATAACAGGAAGAGGGGGTCCTTCCCAAGGTGCGCTAAACAAATATATATATATATATTTTATACTATGTAAGTTGATTTTTGACCTGCTTTCTCTCTGTTCTTTATTACAAGGAAGCCTCTTTTCGATTAGTCGTTTAATTCATTGTGTAGGTAATTTTTTTTTTTTACTCAATTAAACAATTTAAAAACATTATCGATAAATACATTTATCAACTTTCTCTTTTGTCTATGTATCTTATAAGATTTATTTATAGTATATGTAATATTTATTATTGTTTATTTTGTTTTTTACAACCTATAATTGTAGTGACGTAGCTTTGGCATTGATTTTTTATCCGTTGATCCTATTAGCTGCTGTATTTTAAAAGTTAAATCCAAATAGTTGGCGTGTCTAAGATAAATCTCGATTTTTATTATTTTTTTTCGGCGTTTTGACTGTTGTTTTTAAAAACATAATATGACGAAAAGACCCATATTTCTTATTCATTCATCGTGTGATGTACCTGGCTATGGTTTTCCTTCTCCTCTCCTTCTAGGAAGTCGCTGTCGGAGAAGTTCTGCGTTTAGGGCTATCTACTGACTACGCTTATGGTTATTTTGCCAACGACGAATAAATAAATTGAATTCTGTCAGAAATATACTTTGCTGTTACCTGTGAATAGCGCCTGTAAATAAAGACAAAACAAAAATAAAGTCGGCTGTGGAGGGGGGAGGGAATGTAGGTCATCCCCATCGAGCGACCTCAATACTGGCAGCCCTGTCGAAATGGTTGCACGTCGGCGGTCTGCTGCACTGCATTGCATTGCATTTCATCCCTAACTCTCTTTGCATAACATCTTGTAATTGCATATTTTGACTAAGGGCCCCTTCCAGGGCAAAAATAAATGAAAAAAGGAATTCTCATCCAATATTGAGGAAAATAGATAAGTTGACCTGACCTCAACTCGACATAATAATGAATAATTTATAATGCGAATATTATAAACAATTACATGTTAAGGAAATTAATCCTCGAACAGTTAAAAGAAAAATGCATATACTAAAGAAAATATACATACTAAAGAAGTGCAGTCGTTGGACTTAAAAAGAAATAGAAACGGACAAAAGAAAACAAATACTTAATACCTCTTTTCTTGTTACGTTATTAAAATTAAATTTCCAGACAGTGGTAATATAGATCAGAAAGATCATTCACTACATATTTAAAGAGATATAAATCAAATAATAACTAAAAACAAAACTTGAACTTAAGCCAAAATAATATCTGGAACAGATTCAATCCTTTGTACAACCTGGGGATCTCAGGAGCTAGCTTCTGTGAAGGAAAAATAGGACTACGGGAAATCCCAGCGCTTCTCAACTAGTATTGAGAACCAGTGGAGGATGTGTGAGGGCGCTAGTTGCCAGAATTATAGTATAGTTGTTTACAATAGGTATCTGAGCCAATCCTTCGGGGATGATTGTAGATATGGATAAAACGTAAGAAATCCAAACAGATATAATTATTTATACTGGACATATGCAACAATACTATATATTCCACACATTGCAATGTGACTAATAATACAATATACATTTTCTTTTGTTTAAAATTACAGTTATGTTAAAACAATCAAATTTATGGGATACATATAGCTAATGGACTTTTTTTCTTATTTGTTCATGTAATTCAATTGTTCAATGTTTTCAATATTTGTATTTTGATATATAGTATTCTATCGTATATTTTGTTTGCTATTTATTTTAAAATCTAGTATTTTATTATATATTTTGTTTACTGTTTATTTTCAACTAGATATTTAAAAGTCGCCGCCCACTCCCTTAATTCTTCACACCTCCCTATTATAATTTTCGAATTACCTTTTCGAAATATCCCAACTGATATAACATGTAAATATTATTTTATCATTTATTTAATATTTCTTTCTTTTATTATTGATGTGCTTCTCTTGTATTGATATTGTATGTACTGTTGATTGTGGGGCATTCTATTATTAGCAATGTAACATTATTATTTTTAAATTATGGTGAGGGATGCGGTCAGAAGAGAGCTGACAGTTTCGTATTGACCTGATGTTGTGACAGCACCCCTCACCATAATTTCCGTTAATGCGGTCAATAATTTATATATATTATTATTTTTAACTTGTTAGTAGTTTTATATACCAGCTCAAAGACACATGTATAAGTGAGGTTAGGATAAATAGCCGACTGAGAGATAAGATAGACCGTGGGCTGTGGCACATGCCTTTCAGCTCTTGCTGTAAAGAAATAGTGCAATATCGAAATTCCAGTTTGAATTTATTTATTTATTATTTCAGTCTTTCTTTCTTCTTTATTAAACCTCTTTATTATGTATACATCCTGATAGCATTAAAGTTTTGGTGTGGTATTCAATAATAAACCGTTATATAATCGTTTACTTTATTGCATCATTTATTAATGAGCTGTTACATAATTGGAATATATTGAACGCTAATCCTAAATAGTAATAGTTTATTGGATTTCATATAACTTTCAATTGTCAACTAACCTCACTGTTTCCTCGCGGATGTGATTCCCATGGCGATAAACAACTTTGAATCACAAGGAAAAGACGCACTTTGAACTGAAAGATATCTCTTGGGAATTTCCGCCTCAAGTTTCCTCGTTGATAGATCGATCCAGTCGTTCGTTTTTCCCAGTCCTCTATTAGATCCTGTTGTCGTTATCGGGTTGCGACTTATCCTTTGGCGGAAGTCGGCCAAGGATCCCCTTTTTAGGCGTCTAGCCGGTGTGTCGTTTTCGCCTTTTTCTTTATGACCGCCAGGTTGCGGTTTACGATGTTACGATATCTTTTTTACTTGTATTGACTTATATATTACAGAATCGTTTTTGGTCATTCCGCTTTTTATATTCCACGTATTAACAGATGGATGCGCTCATCTAATAGTATTTGTACTTGGAGGTCGTAAATAGACTGTAGGTTATGATTCCTGCCTATAATTAGAGGAGGTAGAGGTGATGGCTGTGAGGTCTGGCTTGGCACGCGGTCGCTCTCTCGTTTCGACGTCAAGCTAAGTGCTAATACGTAGCTCGTATTGCTCACTGACTGTCCATTCTAGTCTTTTAATGAATTGGCCCGGTATAGATGAGGTATGTGGTCACATCATTTATTTTCGAAGGCTTTTAAGTCTCAATCAGTACTTGCCGCTACACCGTCATTCAGAAGGAAGGCCAAACGATGACCTCCAGACGTGTTTTTTTCACCGTCTACTATCTTCGTTTTTAGACTTGTGCAAAACTTGCTGTTTATCATTGCTATTACTACGGGATGCGGCCGTTACTCAACACAAAATGTCTCTTATTCGAAATACCTGGATATTGAACTGTTTTTTTTCTTCTTGAATACACTAGAGTTCCCCTACAATGCGACCCCCCCCCCTATTGTTAACGGAAATCCAGTTTTCTCAACTGGATTTAGGCGCATGCTTGAGAACGTCCCGAACAAAGAAAGGAGACAGTTAGTGAAGGAAGGGATGATCTATTGAGGGCATGGGGTGATAAGGCGGTAACCTTAGGGGCAGGTGGGCTACCCTCTGGCGCCTGGGGCCACGTATACTCCAGACCCTGTTCATTAGTTTATTATGTCTTAATCGTTAATATAGAATAATTCTTCGTTATAATTTTTCAGTAGTTATAGATTATAAATATATTTTTTTTATGTAATTGGTTTCTAAAGTTACTTATACATAATCTAGCTCTTCCACCCCGTTTATTGCGCTGTTGGGAGTAACTCGAGTAGGCGGCTATCGACGAGCCCTTCCCACGTGCCTAAGGGCCTGTGACGTAGCGATGGCGTCACCTTTTGCGTCATCAATGACGTCGCGGATCGATGGAAGGGCCCATACCGCAGCCTTCCCTTTAGACCTACTGCGTCACTCCGCTCTCCGCCATAGCCGAGTGAGGTCGGACTGTCATCTGTTGGAGTTCTGTTAGTCTCGAAACTCATTATCGATAAGTCTATCTTTCATATTCGATATCAGATATTATATATTTATTATTATGATTATTCCATATTAGCTTACCACATAGTTTACAATTGATTATTAATGACCATTCAGTCAATTAAAGCTCCGAGATGTTGTCGATTATTGTGTTTGCTTCGTTGGATCAAATTGATATAGCTATATCTGTGACTGTTAACTCGATGCCGAGGTTCGAACTTGACACACATCTCGCTCGACCTGTCAAAGGACGCCTCGACTCCCCTCAACCATGGCCACATCGTCCTTTGACGGCAGCTTTCACGGTGTAAGCTTTTCGCAAAATACGCAGCTTGTGTTATCGGCTTGTTTCTTGGATAATTTTCTGTAATGTTTAACCAAGTAAAAACAAACTGACATGTTCACTAAACAAAAGGAAAAAAAA
>NW_027115511.1:855681-857167 GCF_000696795.3 Halyomorpha halys
GAATGCTAACAGGTCTAACTTATTGTTCTGGCACTGCAACTCTTTTTTTCAATTTGTTTTAATTGGCCATAAAATTGTGACGACGAATCTAAACATGAGCCAATTCCGTGAGTAGGTTGCAGAATTGAACACTAATGATTACAATAGCAATTTTAACTAGTTGTATATATATATATATATATATGAGGCAATGAGGCATCTTGGTCCCCTTCGGGCTCAGTTTCGTTAGAATTAAAACAAATGCTGAACTTTTTTAATTGAAACTTTAAATAAAAAATGTGGCAGTGGGAGTACCGTGACTTGGGTACCAGCTTAATGTTTAGCGAGGCCTCCTTGGTGATCTATTTGAGCGGCGCCAAGGTGAGCGGCAACAAATCTCTTTGGCAACAACAATGGCTGAGGTCATAGATGGCTCTGCCTTCGTCAACTTGCCAACTTGTATTTTTCCTCCCGCCTCAGGGTCCGCTCATGGATTGAGCGCTGTTTCCTTACCGCTTCTCCTCACACCTTTATTTCTGTATTTCACGTATTCCTGTTGAGTCATTTCCAGTCCTCACTTTGTTCAATGTGTATTTTCTTGAGTTTGAAATGTTTTAAAAAATATTTGATTCGATTATTTATTATTATTTAGCAATTTTTTTTCATTTTATTTATTTATTGATATTTACAACTGTATAAAAAAATACAACCAGTAAATTTGATCATAATGACATAATGATATGATACAGGATGTAGAGAAACTACCCAGTAGTAGAACTCTAAAAACAGTTTACAATCTAAGGTCACGAGGCCATCTTCTTTTCAGGCGCCTCGGAGGATTGCCAGGAATGGAAGAGGAAGCAAGGTTAGAAACGAGTGGGTTTGGGTGGTTAGGGAGTTTATTATGGAAGGAATAATATCGGGTTCGGGCTAGATCGGTTAAATAAGGAACATTTAGGTCTTTATGGATGGTTTTATTAGTAACAAAATAAGGAGCATTGATATTTAGCAATTAAAATGGAAAAAGCCTCTTTCTCAACCTCTTGCTATTAATATATCCCGATATAAAAATGGCCATTTCTCACTATGATGGTGTTAGTATTGACATTGCCTGTTGAAATGTCACATTTTAGTAAGGTATAATATGCTTATATTATATATAGGTATTAGCATATTATATCTCGCTGTTTTTATATCTTCTTAGTTTGTTGTGTGAAAAACGTTTTTCTCAAAGTGGTGGGCGGTATCTTATGAAATTGATATTACATTCATTTTAATCTAATCCTCAATTTGCCTTTTTCAATATATATTCCTGTGTCCCATTTTCGTTATTTAGTTAAGAGTCACATAGTCCATTTCAGCAAATTTTATAGTTAACCTGAAAAACTCAATTTCAGCGTAACTGAATTATTAATTTTGAAAATGTAATTTCGTCTCTCAATATTAAATTTTAAAAAATATATGTATATACCTATATTTGTTTTTATTGTAGATATAATAAAAACAC
>NW_027115511.1:857448-859340 GCF_000696795.3 Halyomorpha halys
TTTTTTATTGAAATAAAAGTTTTTTATGTCAACTACAGAGTTTTTTCAAGTGGAAAATGTGAGCTTTCAGTTAAAGCCTTGAAATAATAGCGTTATATATAATAAACAATTGCGTGTTATTAATAGAAATAAGAAAAGTACACAGCCGTGGGGTAAAGGCAAACCCGCACGGCAGCCGCGTAATGCCAAACGCACTCTTTATTACTTGGAAAAACGTTATTTTTTCAAAACAATAATAGTAGTAATATTGAAAAATATTTAATTTACAGTTCCTCTTGTGTTAGTGAATATATCATATCTGTTTGTTATCATTATTTAAAATATAATTTATGAAATTTTTAAAAAATGTTTTTTCCTTCTTTTACAGGTGAGTAATGGCTAACTTACACCAAACCACAATTGTCGTGAGTAAACTTTACTTTTAATTGCTACCTTACACCAAACTACAACTGTCGTGAGTAAACTTTACTTTTAATGGCTACCTTTCCCTAACCACAACTGTGGTGAGTAAACTTTACTTTTAATGGCTACCTTTCCCTAACCACAACTGTCGTGAGTAAACTTTAATTTTATTGGCTACCTCACACCAAACTACAACTGTTGTGAGTAAACTTTACGTTTAATATATTGTTCTGAAACTAACTTATTTAAATCTCTAAAAATATGTTTCATTTTTTTTTCACTGTCGGTGGTGATTCACTCTATTATATTATATCTTATCTGTTGTATTTTGGCCACGACAGGATAAGACTGTAACTGGGTCAGTTTAGAGAAGCTCGGAACGGGTAAGGACTGTTACTCAAACCATAACAAACCTCTCCACCTCCCTCCCCGAGGTAACTACGCAGAAGGGACTAGAAAGTGGAGGTCCCACCAAAACAGTGGGGATAGACCGTTAGCTTCCCGCCAGGAAGAGAAATCAACTTTCCCCTTGTGTTGTGTCTGGCTTGCTCTGTAAACATTCACTCCTCCCTCCCTATCTCATACCTTCTGTATAAAAAACAACAACATTATTTTTGTATTTAAGAATTCCAGATAAACATTTTCGTTGTTTAGTTTTATAAAAAAAATTTGGATGGTTGCGATAATTTGAAAATTAACTAAACCATTTTATTTATTTTTTCATTTGATCCCGATGGGCCTTGATGGTTGGACAATGTTCTGTATTGATGTAACTGTCGCCAAAGGTTGATTTGGTTTGAGATGACCTCGCACTGATCCAGTTGTTGCGTGCGGTTGTGACCGAGACAGCATGGCGCTCTCTCTCCCTTGGATCTACATTCTAGTCCATATTACGGTATAAAAATAGAAAGGGCCTTGGAGAAAAAATATTTTCTTTTAACTTCACTACAAGTTGAACAAAATGATTGAGGACATGCTGGTCTCTGTCGAAAAATATTTCGTTTTCAAGACCACTCTGATCACTTACAAAGCTACATTGAGATGTGTCACCTTGTTGTTTGCATCTTTTGTAAACAATATTTCTTCCTGAATGTAATGAAACATATAACACTACACCTGTTGCATTATGAAAATAGCTATTCAGATTTTCTTTTCTGGGAATTAGTCAGCTATTAATGTAACGCCCTTGCTGGTTAGCCATATAGAACGAAGGCCTCCTCGGTGAGCGTCCTCACTCAGGTTTAAGGAAGTGTTTGACACGGATGTAAACATGGACCGATTACGAAAGAGGATCATAACTCTAGGTGTGTAGCTTGTGTGTGTTTTGTTAGCGAGAGGTGGGAGCGGGCAGTTCTTATAACTTATATATGGAATCCTTGGCCAACTGACCTCCGCACAGCGCCGCCATTTGATGTAACACTTGTTATATATATATATATATATATATATAGCCAAAACCAACTGAAGCTAAAACCACAAAAAAAAAGCTG
>NW_027115511.1:859515-861504 GCF_000696795.3 Halyomorpha halys
ATATGTGTGTATAATTAGCAACTTTAACTTGTTATTATTTTTAAAATGTTAAATTGGTTTATAATAACCGTATATTCTGTTTTTGAATCGATTTTCCTTCATAGGATAATACATGCAACATTCTATGTTTGGAAAAATTTGAGTCGTCCTGTAGTGGACTAGAGAAATATTTGTTGACTAATAATAGAGCTGGTAAATAGAAAAGAAGGCAGGTCAGTTGAAGCCATTGCACAGAGCACAGAGGTTGCGACAGAGAGGTTGTGCAGGTAACCCGGTTAGCGGGCCAGTCCTTTACCCACTTACACAAGGACCTGAGTTGCGCCAGTTATGACGTCACCAACTCCATCTTGTTTATCTTCCGTCTTGGTCCTCCTCATAACTCCTTGGATATCCATCATCTTAATTCTTTCATATTTTTGGGACTTTGTGAATATTGTTTCATTATTAGTACTAAATTGTTTTCATTCTTAATAATTTATTTATTAAAACTGATTTCATTGCCTTTATGCTATTCCCATTTTTCTCCTTTCCGATGGTATCGCTCCTGCCGGATGCAGTAAGGTAAAGGGCGGGGCCGAAGGACGGCGGTCAGCTGACGGTGCCAGCCGGATCTAGCGCTGCTCGCTCACTTTGTTATCGTTAGTGAGCGGCCTTGGGCAGCCTTCACTGCAGGCCAGTTGTCTAGTGGCAAGGCTGCATCTGAATGGCCGTCACATCCGAGTCTGGGGCCTACATTGTTTCGTCCATTCTTTTTGGAATTAATATATTGGTTAATGGTTGATCCTTGTTGTATATAATGCATATTGAAAACCCTACATGATACAAATAATATATTTCAGTCCTGCTGTGAACATGATATTAATGGACATGGCTTCATTTAGTATGACTAGGTATTTATGAAAAATATTCCATTTAAAGACTACATAACAAGCTGCCAACGAACGTGAACTGGTTGTGCCAAAGATTATGACGACGGTAATCATGCACATCATTGAAATTGTTGATCTAAAAAAAGATCGTTGACAATCATATGTTCATTCAAATCTGAAAAAGAAGACCTTGCCTTAATAATAAAATAGACCTAGCTTTAAATGGCCGACTACAGAGTGCAGAACTGTCACTTTTCTCGGTTCAGTATTAACTAAATAGTTAAACCCGCTACGGTGCATAACATAACATTGTTTATTCATATTTTATTTCATTTTAATTAAATATTTTTATTGAAGACGTTTTATTAATTTTTCTCCTTTAGATCGTACGATTATGGCGCCCGCTTCCCCACTTGCTAATGATTACTATTGAGATATCAATTTGTTATTGTCCTCATTCGTTTTATCCAAGTATACGTGTTTGATTTTGTTGTTACATGTTTCGAAATGATTGATGGAATTTTTTTTTTATTTTATCGTGCTATTCCATTCATGATTTCAAATATCACCTCCCAATTTTCATAATCTCGACAGCGTTAACAAAGGACTCGTGATTAATATCGGTTGGAAGCTTATCCTATTTGAGTTATCTAATCTCTTACTCAGAGTCGTATATTGCGTAGCGGTTTTTATATGCGCACTGCAATAGCTTGGTGAGGTATAACATTTCAGGATTACCACTATCACATGACTTGATTGTCTCTGCGATTTCTCATGACAGAGTAGTCAAGTATACAATATAGGTCGTTTTAATGACAGTAATGTTGCATAATTGGAGACAATTGACGAATTTCGCTATTTTTTAATAGTGGTTGTCGGATTTCGTTGTAACATTTTGAGTGGATATTGGTTGCGCAAGATAAATTGCAGAGGGTACTAGAAGAGAAACCTTGCTTCGTTATCAAGAGTTAAATAATGTAATTGATATCTTCTACAACTAAATATTCTTAACCTTGCCGTATCCAATTAAATGATCTCTAGGTTTTTGACCCAGTCTTAGTTTCGATAATTTGTCCCTCTTATTAAATGATCTCTAGGTTTTTGACCCAGTCTTAGTTTC
>NW_027115511.1:861569-863552 GCF_000696795.3 Halyomorpha halys
TCGATAATTTGTCCCTCTTATTAAATGATCTCTAGGTTTTTGACCTCGATAATTTCTCTCTCTTATTTCCATCTTGTTTAAAATTGAATGCAATACAGGTCCGATCTGACACCTTTTTTCAATTATGTTCTGGTATTTACCCTGTATAAATCAAATTATTTGGGAGAAATATAAATCCGTTGCCTTTAGTAGCTGTTCCCACAGAGATGTGAAATTGCCATTGAATTAGAAGATAACTGACGTGGGAATCGGCTAGCGGCCTTATTACTATCTTCAACGTGCCCCTTCAGTAACTTTTGAGAATTTTACCATTATGTAAATATAAAACTTTTAGCATTACAAGCTTTTTGGTGCATGATTTACCAATCAGAAGAGTGATAAAGATCTGTCATATTAAAAAAAAAAACACCTGCATGTTAGTGTCTAAAGATAGTAAACAAGATTAATCCCGGGTATATTTCGCAAAAGGGGGTATTATTCCCAAAATACAATGCGCCGTATTTTGCTGTTTATTGTTTAGTTAGGACTAAGAAGATAAGACTGGATCGATCCCGTTTGTCAAATATTCAATAAATTGCCATTTGATAATTTCTCATCACTGAATTTATTTCTTATTTCATACTATTTTTTTTAGCTCTGTTTCGCAGTAACCTTAGTTATGAAGTAGAGTTGACAGTATATATTTCTTAATCCGCCCTTTTCTAATATAACGAAGTTTTTCCCTAACCTTCTAACTTTTATTGTCAAACATTAATACAGATATTGTCATGCCTTTATTCTTAATAAATATTTTGAAATGTTAACCTAATTTAATATGTGTAGCAAACGAGGTTTCTTAGGTATGAAGTTGTATTCAATTAGTAGAGATGTGTGAAGTGCCTAAGTCAAGTACTTACCACACCCCCCCCCCACTTTATAAAAAGACAATTGATTGGTCGAGACGGTGGCTCTCGTGAGCGGCACGTGCGTGCACTTCGCAGGCTGCTCCACGTTCCCCCAACGTGACGCTACCATGTGAAGCAGTTGTCCAAATAGACAATTGTTGGCAATTGACGAGACGTCATTGGAAGGTTTCTTGACGCAGGCGCACCGCTCCCCTGACGTCAGCCTCATTAATCCTGCAGTAATGATAGCCACTATATCCGCCAGTGTTGAGCTGGTTTCTTACAGCCGCACGATTCGACGATGAAGCCCGAGCATATCTTCAGCTTCAATAAGTGTTTGAAGGTAGGCTCTTGTTATTTCTTTTATAATGTTTCTAATGTTAAAAAATATTGAATCACTATAGTGCTGCGACGTAGCCCTCGTTACCTCCTGGCACTGTCATACAGTGCGTCAATCTTTGGGCTCGTTTTTTCCAATTTTAAATAGAATCCAAACTAATTTTAATTAAAAGTTACAATACAATTTGAAGAAAAAAATTGTTTGCGTTGTGTGAGCATTATTTACAGGTATCAAGAGATAGATGGGGTCCTCTAACCCACCTTAATTATTTACAGGTATCAAGAGTTAGGTTGGGTCCTCTAACCCACCTTAATCCTCTGCTCAGCAGAAACACTATTTACAGGTATCAAGAGGTAGATTAGGTCCTCTAACCCACCTTAATTATTCACAGGTATCAAGAGGTAGGTTGGGTCCTCTATCCCACCTTAATCCTCTACTCAGCAGAAACACTATTTAAGTATTATTAATGAATGGAATATGGTCCGGGTGCGGTAAAAAAAAACTCAAACAGTAGATAATTATACTATTTTATTGAGCCACCGTTTCGCCCCACGTTGCAGGGCTTCGTCAGGACTAAAAAAGATACAAACACTATAGTTACAAAAAGGAAAAAAACATAAGTGTAAAATAACAGGGGTATAAAATGTAAAAAAGTAAGATATAATAAGAAAAATTAAAGGTTGTAAATAGTAAATGAAAAGGGTAATAGTAACAGATAGATAAGAGAAGAAATATTAAAGAAAATACAAATAAAGAGAT
>NW_027115511.1:863602-868756 GCF_000696795.3 Halyomorpha halys
AATAGTAAATGAAAAGGGTAATAGTAACAGATAGATAAGAGAAGAAATATTAAAGAAAATACAAATAAAGAGATGTAAAAATAAAAAATAAAATAAATAAATAAAAATACAAATCAAATGATGAGACAGAATGCATACCTGTTTTGACGGCAGTCAAAAACAAAGCGACCGTTGGTATTGGGAGGAGTGGTGACGGCAGTTATGCCACAATAAAGAAACGTTGGCTCAATAAAATAGTATAATTATCTACTATTTGAGTTTTTTTTTACCGCACCCGGACCATATTCCATTCATCTATACACACGTCAATCAATAATCTTCCATTAAGTATTATTAAGTTTTAAAAATTGAAATTCCTGAACTGTATATTCGTCCGTTTCTTGCGAACAATCTGTTACCTGAGGACTACGCGTCTACCTCGCTGTTGCTAGAAGGATGAGATGAAAGAGAACTCTAGAGAGGAATGTTGCAACCACTTGGTCACAACAAGGGGCCCGTTAAAATTCCAGGCATTCCAACCGGAACACACTCCACTCCGCTGCTCTATCTTCCGAGGTTCCAGTCATTAACCTTTCCTACTGTTCGATATTTTCCCCTTTTATCTCTCTTGCTTAAATATGTATTTTGTACAAACTCGATTAGTGGTTTTGTAACGGATATGGTAAACAAGTTATGATTGGTTTCACTTTAGGTTTAATGAATCAATCATTCCGTTTTCACTGCAATGACAAACTAAGATAACCCGATCACCCAAGAAGAAGTCAGTAAGTAAAATAGTTTTTCTTGTTGACAAGTTTCCGTTTAATGGACTTATCTGTTGGCTCGTCGTTGTGCTGGTGGCGTAGCGTAGCGAGGTGAACGTACTCCCGCCTCACCTGCGCCTTACTACCTTTAGCAGGGCAGATGCTGTAAGCACAGATGTCTACTGAGCGCATCTGCTCTAAAACATCTCTTTTTTGTCATGTTTCTATCTGTGTAAAGAATTTTATCAGGGGTCATGGTGATTTTAGTTTGTTTTCTTATTATTTTAGTAAATGTATAAATTTGGAACCATCTATAAGGGTATAGACATTAATTACTTCTATCCAATGTACACTCGGAAAAATAAAAAACTAGTAGTAATAATTTCAATAGCAAGCATCTCGAAGGGGATCATACGATGAACATAATTAGCAATTGTAATATTGGATCCGTTGCCTCTATTTGATGCGCGTAATTCGCAATTATAATATTGGATCCGTTGCCTCTATTTGATGCGCGTAATTCGCAATTATAATATTGGGTCCGTTCCCTCTATTTGATGCGCGTAATTAGCTATTGTAATATTGGATCCGTTGCCTCTATTTGATACGCGTTATTAGCAATTGCAATATTAGATGCGTTGCCTCTGTTTGATGCGCGTAATTCGCAATTCTAATATTGGATCCGTTCCTCTATTTGATGCGCGTAATTCGTATTTGTAATATTAGCCTCGGTCCCGAACAGCTAACAGTTTCCTTTTAAATATTCACTGTTTTTTATCCGAGCGGGCTGCAAATGTCCTAAAGATTGGCTGATAGGGTTGTATCGTCCGGCTGGCTCGTTTCAAACAAGGTAATCTAATTGAAATAAAATCGATAAAGATGATGATCGGCAGCCGAGGAAAACTACACTCTGCCCCTCATCGGCTCCTCCCACTAGTTTCTTACATTACATTACATTGAAAATGGAATTTTTTTTTAGTTAGATATATCATTTATTAAAATCGAAACTGAGATATGCCTCAAGACATTTTAGATTGGTCCGGAGGTTCCGGTGATGAGCAGGGTGTTGGTATTTAATTCCGCTAAATACTCTACCACCTAGTCCCCAACCAAGTTATCGGAAAGTCATGTCTACTTGGATAGAATCGATTAATCGAGTTGTTTTTCCACATTGTCTTCTCCGAGAGTGTTAATGGCATCTCCATAATTAGTGTTAATACCTTTAACAGGAACAATAATCTCTATGATAAAACTGGACTCGAATGCCACTCATTGACTTGCTGAGTAGCTCTTACCCGCCCTATCGATTCTATTATATTGAGTAATATCAATATAAAATTGATAAATAAACTTCATTAATTTCATTATGTCTAGGGGGACATAACTAAATAATACATTAAGATCTAATGAATAAATGTTGTGTTGAGAGAGAGCGTCCTTTGAAAACACGGAATATTTCTGATTGTACGCTATCATTGCTTAGGGTCGAGTTGTAGAATCTTTGCCTTTAAATTTAATTATTATTATTATTATTATTATTATTATTATTATTATTATTATGCGCAGTCCTTTAAAAAGTCTTCTTCAAAGCGGGAATTGTCAGTAATTCTAAATATACTCGGGTCAGCGAGCGAGAGCTGTGTAAATATAGGAAAGGCGATCTCATTGATGACAGCATTTGTTCTGAGTCATTTAAAACAAGACGTCAGGAGCTAAACTGCAAATTTATAGTTTAATGTTTTTGCTCCCAAATAAGCAGAGTCCATTTATATACTCGTATAAAACGGCGGATAAAAGCATGTGCTGCAATGATATCTATGTTCTTCCTTGGAAAGAGCTGAGAACATATTTAATTGTTTGTAAGAACAGTGTCGTAGATAAGAGTCCGCTGGGAAATATCCGTGACGAAAGATGTCGCTAACGTCACCTATTTTTGTTATCTCTTGTGTAGAAGGTCCATTCCAGCTGCCAAGTTTAAGGTACAAGGTTTTAGATTAGAGAACTGACGCATTTTATTTTGTTAACTGGCTGCTTATCCTATACTATAATTGTTGCCTCTGCGAGTTCATACTTAAATTGTATGTTTTTGCAATTGAAAAAATATTAATTTTAATTTTGATTTTATTCTATCGTTTGTTGGATAGTAAGCTATCTTTTTACTAAATTTAAATAATAATTTATTAGATGTGTTAGACTCTAGATGTGTGCGGATAAATATAATTAATGGCTATGAATTTGATATTCATTTTTAAAAATTGTAGTTTGGTAGTAAGGCTACAATTAAATACTCATTGGATCAGGTTTGGAAGGCCATATTGTGTTGTGATTTCGTAATGGAAGTGGGGAGAAAGCTTATCTGGGATTTTGCTGAGCTGTGGTCTGGGGGACACGTGGCCTGCAAGCTCAACGTTCTTGCCTATCAATCTATCCATAATCACAATTATATTAATCATATTATATTTCTAAATATCAACATTAATATTATATAAACAAAAATATTAAGTAGATTGAATACAATTGTGGCTATTGCTACTAAAATTGTTATGTTACAATGGTATTAGCAATTTTTACGTGTTATATTTTAATGGACTGTTATAAATGTTAAAAGCACTGAAGGAAATTCCTGTTATCTTAGCCAAGTACTGTTGTTCTTTGGGTTGCCTTCAGTTAAGGCCTTCGCATCACGTCGGTACCAGTGGGAGCGAGCGATACTTTTAGGAGCCAAATTTCACAATAAATATTAAATAATAATTTTTTGAACCACATCATTCCATGACTTTTTTATTTGTAATCCGTACAATACATTGTTCTTGCCAAAAAGTTTTTTAGAATTACTGTATACATTAGTATTTTAATATATTTGGATTGAAATACAATCCATTATAAAAGACTGATCTACATAACTATTATAAGGCCTATCTAGACATACAGAGTTGGGCTTTGGGGCTCCACCAAACCATCAAATTCCTCTCGAATCCCAATTCTTACAGTCCAAAATCCTTAATGCTCCTTACACAAATCAAGTTATCCATCAGGACATCATTGTCCCATATGTTTTGATTTGGCCAGAACCAGATATCATCCCTTCCATGATAAATTTCCCAACCACCCAAATCCACTTGTTTCTAACCCGACTTCTCCTTCATTACCTAATAATGCTCCTAAGCGTCTGAAAAGAAGATAGCCTCGAGATCTTCTCCTATAGAAATGTTTATATCAATAGGTAGATTCTCTACATGTTTGTATCATGTCACTATGTCACCTACAGAAAATTTACTTGTTGTATATATTTTTATACAGTTGTAAATAACAATAAATAAATAAAAATAAAAAATTGAAATACTTGAGTAAGAGAGTGGCAAAAGTTTGCTCGGGCCCGGACGGCTGATGCTTAGTAAATAATATTTTTCTTCCGTTTGGATTAGTGCTAGTTTAATTGGTGACAAGGAAAAAGAATGTTTACGTTGGTTTAATTGGTTCATTTTTTCTCCCTGTTTTTTCTTAGCACGCGCTGTTTTTTCTCTCTCCGAGATTTTGCTCACCGAGAGTGTGCTCCGTGCGGATCATTATGATAAGAAAAACAAGATATGATTTAATCTACTGTTTTGAATCTTTATTAATTGATATTTATAAATATTCAGAATCGTCGCTGATTTAATTTAACAATACTTATATTAATTTTTAGTTTAATTAATTGACAGAAATGCGAAATGTTGGAAGGGAGCATCATTCATCCTGTCCCTATGCTATCAGGAGGTCGGGGGCAAATTATGACTGTTAAAGGCCGGAAGTGGATCATACAGATTATCTTGTTGAATGAGTCTGGATCTTTTGATAGGATATATAGCTATCGATGTACTAAGCTATGTCCCAACAGTTATCGATGTACAATGCTATGCCCAAACAGTTAGCGAAAACAAACAGCGATCGATGTCTTACGTATTTTTTAGCTGGAACTTTCTATCCGTCATTTATTATGTATTGGCGTCCAAATTTTAAAAATATTTGGTTGATATGCTTAATTATTCCTCCTATATACTCCGTAATTAGTTTCTTTTCAAAAATTCATCTCTTTAATAATCTGTTCAGTACGACTGTTAAAAATAATAATAACAGGGTTGTATGTGACAGGAGCGTAGTATGTGCAATTCTTGCATGCAGAGATGAGGCAGTAATAGCATGAGAGATGAGACATAAGGTGTTTGGAAGAAAAACAAAGATGATGGGGAAGTATAATTGCTGAGCAGAAAGAGAAAGGAGTGGGTCTCTTTTTCAATGAAATATTTTTTTTTTTTTTAATAATTTATTTATTGATATTTACAACTGTATACACATATATACAACAAGTAAATTTGCTGTAGGTGACATAGTGACATGATAAAAACATGTGGAGAATCTACCCATTGATAGA
>NW_027115511.1:868891-881949 GCF_000696795.3 Halyomorpha halys
AAAAGGAGTGGGTCTCTTGTTCAATGAAATATTTATATAAAGAGAAAGGAGTGGGTCTCTTGTTCAATGAAATATTTATATACAGAGAAAGGAGTGGGTCTCTTGTTCAATGGACTATTTAAATAAAGAGAAAAGAGTGGGTCTCTTGTTCGATGAAATATTTATATACAGAGAAAAGAGTGGGTCTCTTGTTCAATGAAATATTTAAATAAAGAGAAAAGAGTGGGTCTCTTGTTCAATGAAATATTTATATAAAGAAAAAAGGTGCATTTTGACTCAATGCCTAGGCTATTCTATCCCATTTATGTTACATAAAAAGCTATATTAATCGATCTAATTGATTGTTCTGAGAAGAAATATCCTTACTCAAGCTCATTGGTTATGTTGGTCTTGTTGATCGCAGTAAGATCTAACCTGCAAGTTACTGTAGAACGCAGTAAGATCTATTCTGTAAGTTTTTCCTTTTTAATTTATTATTCTATATTGATTTGAATTTTATCCAAAAGGTTAGAGATTGAAATTGATGCGAGTGACTTTGCAGTTTAGGAGGCTGTGCAGTGGATCGCCGGTAGGAAGAGCCCGTTTCGGTCGGAAGCTGTTGTCATGCTATGAATAGGAAAACGTGGCTATTGATAAAACTGATAAGGATGCTCCATTGATAACCTCGTCGCAAATGCTCTTCATTCAAGATAGTTTGGGCCGTCCATCTTGCCATTCGGTGCTAAAGGTAGCATTCTGAGTAATCATTCTGTTAAAAGGATTCACTCTTTTTTACCGAAGTCGATTTTATTTATATTACTATATTAAATTACAACAATATGATTCAGAAATGTAAGTTTATTTTAGTATTTGTTATTACAGCTGCGTCTAAACGGATTTATTTCAGTATATAATGTTATTACAGTGACTTCGAAAGGGATTTATTTTTGTTTTTCATGTTTATCTTATTTGCACTTTTTATAAATAGAAGATATTTTTTTTATGAAGGCTTGACGTTTTATCTTGGGGACCTCACCTCCTTACGACTTTTGCATTTGCATATCATCGAAAACAATATCTACTGGTTGACGTCATTGTCGTTATCTTTATCTAAACAATCAGAATTGCATTGTTTTCATTGGCTGTATATTTACATTCTATTGATTACTATCGTATAGAGCTTTGTCTTAACATTGTCACAGAAGTACCTTGCTTCCTTAGCGACTTGGGGATGAAAAAAATTACCTGATCCTGGTTCCTACTGTGGCCCTTCAAGTCCTGTAGGTCTTTGTCGTTCGTACTACCGTCCCAAGTGACAGCCCTCAGGTAGTAAGAAGAGCCCTCGTGCTACCTGTATCGATAAAAAATAACTCGAATACAAATAAACACTTGTTAGAGTCCTCCAGGACTTGGCCTGCGATGACAAGGACCTTGGCACTAGGAAGCTATAAAATGCACGCTCCTAGGATAGAATTATATTTAGTGCAGTGCCACGTGGGTGCAGTTAACTACACGTGCCGTCGAGCATTGAGCTGCAAATAGGCACAGCTTTCAGATTGGCCTAGACAGCAATAACAATAGCTACTATCTACAAATATTGGCTGTCAATTCCACCAAGTGGAATTAAAAAAATAAACACCTAATAAAATTTCTTTTTAATATTATAAATGAATATTTATCTATCTATTAATGTTTGTAAGAAAAAATATTTATTATTTATTCTAGCAAAGTATTAATATGCCGGCCATACTTGTTCCCATGAGTGTATGTAATGAAGAGTAGGTGCAAGTAACTAGCATAATAATAAAAAAGTTGACACATGAGGAGAAGATGGTTGGGGGTGCGGTCAATGAAACACAAATAAGTATGATTAACTTATTTTAATGTGCCGAGATTTCATCACTTCATTTTATTAATTCTATTTTGTAAAACTATTCATTGTATGTGTAAAATTATTCTGTTTATACTTTCTTTTTATATATTTTTTATTGTTCTATACTTACTGTGGTTGTTATCTTGTTTTGTTTTTAGAAACTCTAGCCGAAACGTCGGCACATTAAAATAAGTTAATCATACTTATTTGTGTTTCATTGGCCACACCCCCAACCATCTTCTCCTCATTTATCATCCACGGTCAACTATCTCTCATAATTATGAAAACTTGACACAAATTTTAAGTACTTCATTCTCAATTTATACTTTAAACAATCAATATACCTATACTTGATTCTCAAATTATAGTTTAAAGCAATCAATATATCTATACTCCATTATCGCATTATAGTTCAAAGCAAGAGATTGCCTTGGTGTTTGACAAGCGAGTTCTTTTTGCTTCCGGTTTTAGCACAGTCCTTGGGAACGTTTTGAACGTTAATCTTGTCCGCATTGGCGGTGGGTCATCCTAAATATAGTACGAGAAGGTTTTGTGTTCGGCAATACATTGCGATTATATGTACTGAAGCTGTGGACGATGATTCGGAAAAGCGTTTAGGTTCTATTTAAACATATATGACAATTTTTTAGGTTTATCAAGCGCGGAAGTATTAAAAGTGTATTCATCATATATATATTTGCACATATAAATAAATATTGCACACATGTATTTACACAACCTAGATCCAAAACCATCCTATGGAATTGCAGCCGTGTACCTCCGAAGCGGCCTTAGCTAATGTCGCTGAGGCTGTAGTGTTGGCGGATGATGGGATCGTTTGCAGGGCGTAATTTCTCTGAATCGCCTACCCTTCCTCGAAATTCCTAGAATGCGGTCGCTTTTCAACGACAAAGAGATACCTGGAACTTCTTTGATTACAGAAGAATGCTCTCAACCTCACACTTTACAAGATTACCAGTCTTCTCATGGTGAAGCGATTAGATATCTATCAAAAATAATTTCTTGGAGTGTTAAACTAATATCCCTGTAAAACACCAGTCTGTATTTTCATGTGCGCATAGTGGTTATTTTTTTTATTGTGATAATGACTGGGAAAAACATTACTGAAGGTTACATCATTGGAACCACCGTTGGCAATTTGTTAGTTTATTTAGTACGCCCTATTAATTGAACCATTATCGCGGTGGTTAGCTTTAAAAGCCGATTAGTCATGATTCTTTGAGAGCGGTTGCTGATGACGGCAATGGAAGCCAGCCTGGGCCAAGCAGTGTCATATCGATAATTTGTTGCTAATATATTTTATTTTCCTTCTTGATTTCTTAATAATTAATTAAGTTATATATACTGGTACAATTGTTCAATTTAAATATTTAAAAACTTTAACTTTTCTTTTTATTACACCCTTCCCGGTCATGTCTGACCTACGTGGATTATCTAGAAGTAACCAATCTATTCTAACTAAGGTGGTGGGACCGTCACAGAAATAAAAGTCAATATCCCAGCCCGGATTCAAATCGGCACGGCTACAGCCATGTGACAGTCGCTTAACTCCCTCAGCCACAAACGACACAAATATAAACTAAAACTGGAAACAATGATATCCAGTTTTGATTGGCTATTATTATTGTATTCTTATACCCTTCTTTCGATTGGTGTAATTTGACCTCTAGGGAATGAATGTGAGAAGGTCGGCTCCAATATTATTTTATCAGATCCTTTAAATACTTTACTATGTGAGCCTTTGCCATTGGCATGTGTTGATTTGGCTTGGGTAGCAGACGACTCCCTTACTGTTTTTATATTAATAGCTCGACTAATAATTTTCCTTTTTTTTCTGTGCCGGCGTCTCCCAGACGAAATTCTTTCAGAAATCCACCTTGCTGTATTGCCTATTAATATCCCGTGCCTTCCTTGACCGCTAGTGCAGGCTCGGTAGTGACCGGGTACCGTTGAGGGCGATAGTGAAAGGCCCAGATATAGTTGATATGGACTTGGGACGCAGGCGCCGAATGTTACGAAACAGCCGCCAGATGGAGCTATCACGCACCGCCTCGCGGTTCTTTATATCTTCATGATCAGTCGGCTCATATCTGCTAGTCTGTTCTGTGGACGCTCTTTGAATCGTTCCGTCATGTTGGCCTCTCTCTTCACCCATGTAAGTTATTTTCGATTTCATTACAGCATACATATGAGTCCGATTAGTTTTAATAGGAAATAACATTTAAAAAATTCTTTCTCTTCTAAAATAATTGACATTATTATATGCATTATTGACTAATTTTCATTAACCTTCTTAAGAGTAATTTTCTCAGAAATTTTATCAATATATACAGACATTTAAAATTATTAGAATTAATTTAAATATCAATAATATTTTGTAAAATTTTTGACTTTAACAATTTCAATTCAATCATTTCAATTAATCATCTTGTAATAGCTTTGATAATTGATCAATTACTAGTTGACCAGGATAACATTTCTCCTCTTCAGCAGCAACCTGGGGGGGGGGGTGAATGAATCATTTGATATTAGTTGAACATTTCTTATAGAGGCAAACTACGTCTTAACTTTCTATATCGAAGGCATGCTATCATTTAGTGTTGTTTATATGAACCTTATCATTTGGAGATAAGGGAAAACCTCATGATACTCTCCCTTCTATTATGAATGCTTGAGACAGTGGCACCGATCTGCCCCTGAATAACATGTGCCATTTGAACTTCGACTGTGTTATCAGCATCCATCAGTGAATTTGGAGTGGACCAATATATTAGAGCAGATTTTAAGAAGATGTCGTATTAGATCACTAGCATCTAAGAAAGGCAACCTCCATGATCCAGTCAGCCGTGGGACCGGAAATGACCGTATTGAGCTGAAGGCGTCAGAGGTAGGCGTTTCCGGTCAGCCAACACAAGACAAGGTATTCGCATGACGTCAGGACCCATCTGCCACGCATCTTTACCACTTCTTTTTATAGGCACTCGTCCCTTATAATGTTTTTTTTTCTTCTCTGAATAATGAATTGTTAAAGGATTAGTTGCTGGCTTGTTGAATTTTTTTATTTGTCGAAGACTATTACTTCTTCATTGATTGTTATTCAAGTGTCGATACTGTATGATAGTCATGATTATTATCATTTGTTATTTTTTTGTCCGATCAGTTAAAAAAGAATAAAGTGGTGCATCCTCAGCGGCCATTCTAAACCATATCTTTTATCAACTGCTCTTCGTGGGAAGGTGGCTAACGGACAATGGTGGCCGGAGGAACTGGTCTCGGTTCACTAACCCCCGAAAACAGAGGTCCCTTCCCCCACTTGGAGAATAGCCAGTGTGCCCACTCCTAGTGTCGGTGGAGGTCCTAGTATCCTTCTAGAGTCACCGAATGAAGCAACTTTCTAGTGCTACGTTCGTACCAATTGATGAGAGTGCCTTTTTATTTAATTGTGTCATTGTACTCAATCAACTCGAATTCATTATCTTCCAGAAGACCCGATTAAAGTTTCTGAACTCTCGTTTGGAGTTAGCTGATATGGAATTGAAGGGCTGAATATGTCCCAAGGAGGGTCAGGAGGGAGGGAAAGTGCAACAGATTCCTCGGGTTTTTATCCTTGGGTTACGTAAGGAGCAGGATGGTGGTTTCCAACGTCCTTGCTGCGAGGCCGCCCGTCTCTTGCGCTTGCGTAACCATCATATGTCTTGGCTGCTTCTTATCGTCCTCATTTGATCTCCCGTTTGTACTACCCAACCCTGTGTAATCTTAGATGAAGGTACTCTCCTCTAGTTCAGATCTTATCTCGCTCCTGGGGTGATCTGTTACTATTATTAATATCCGTAGCCACAAACATTAACAGGATATAGAAGTTGTAGTACGGAACCTCATAAATTGTAAGAAGTAAAGTGAGGCCCGTGTAGCCGATAAAGATGGAAATGAAGTGGATTGCAATTAAATAGTGCCCTAGAGAGAGAGGTCGTAAAGCCACGTGCCGATCGTAAAGCTCTCCTTCCCTCTCTCTCACTCAATGGCTTTCGTCTTGCTGCTGCGATAACACGGATCTCCCATCACATATACCTCTTATCTTTATCTACCTTTATTGTTTATGGCTTTTTCTTGCTGGCCAATTTTTAAAGAGAGTTTGATTAAGATTGAATCAAACTGCTATATGAATTGAATAGTTCATGACCCAAAATTGAAATATACTCAAGTTTAGTTCATAAGCCAATATTGAAATATACTCAAGTTTTTTTTATCTATAAATTGTAGTCATTCATTGCACTAAATATAGAAATTATTGCTCCTAATGATTTCCAGAGCTTAATTGTACCTCCTTCAGTGTCCCTATTCCCTACTGTGTAATTACGCTGAATTGGCTACAATGGATGTTGATTTGGAATAGGATTACACAGCGGCTGGAAGGGTAGGCTGTGAACACCTAGTAGGCTCCCAAATTTGCCTGCCATCCGCTGTTAGTCCTCCACCAAGTGGTCTTTATGCTCGATCTCAATTAGTTTTTGTTTAAAATCACGCTTAAAAACCTTGACAACTAGTCTCTTATCTTGGATATATGTTATACTTGATTATTTCATGTAGTGATTGAAATGAGTTAATAATTTACTTTCTTTTATGTCTATGAAATATTGAGAATCCTCATTATTTATTCTCTATGGTGTGATTGACGATTGATTTTGGCAGTCATCGAACATACCCCTTTTGGTGTACCATGCGGCGACCCATGGTGTTCAGGAAGGGAACATGTGCCCGAGATTCCTGATGAGTGAGTCACTCCTAATTGGCCGCCCACATTCTTAGGCTCCTTCCACCTCCTCTCCCTGTCTCTTAAAAAGGCTCTCGCTGTCAAAACAATGCTTTACAAAACTATATCTCAATATTTCACCAATTTTATTTTAACTATATTTATTTAGACAATTGTAACTTTATATTACAGATTTGTTTCTACTTTCTTTTTGTTATTGCAGAGAGTGGGTACGCTGCCTGTGATGTCTAGAGCAGGTCTCGACGCACCCAAGATCGTACCCGTCCAACCACCGACTAAGAGATCTACTAAAGACTTCATCTTCGGCAAGGTTATTGGTGAAGGGAGTTTTTCAACTGTCTACCTCACAAAAGACATTCATTCCGCAAAGGAGTATGCCAGTAAGTTTTATTCTTGATACTTTGAACATTTCTCTTCGAAGAGAGATTCTCTCCAACCTATTGATAAGTATTTTAAGCTGATTGATGTGTTCTTGATTTACAGTTAAGGTATGCGACAAAAGGCACATAATCAGGGAGAAAAAGACTGAGTACATAAAACGGGAAAGGGACATCCTGAACATGATCAGTTCCGCCGGGGTCCCTTTCTTTGTCAAGTTGTACTGTACCTTCCAAGACAATGACAGCCTTTATTTTGTCTTATCCTATGCCAAGAATGGCGAACTCCTGCCTTATATTAATAAAGTTGGTGCTTTTGACATTGAATGCACAAGATTCTACGCTGGCGAGATCTTGCAGGCATTGGAGCATCTCCAAAGGCTCAACATTATCCACAGGTGAATGCACAATTCAGGTGCCTTGTGAATTATGTATATAATTTTACATGACATGAAAATACAAAACTTTTTCTTATGTTATGTAGGGATCTTAAGCCAGAGAATATTCTCCTTGATGAGAAAATGCATATCCTCATAACAGACTTTGGTTCCGGTAAGATTGTAAAAACTGACGATGAAGCAGAAGACTGTGAGGATGAGACAAGGAGGAGAAGAAACAGTTTTGTTGGAACTGCACAGTATGTAAGCCCTGAATTGCTCACAGACAAGGTGGCACACTACGCATCAGACCTCTGGGCATTGGGGTGTATCATATATCAAATGATTTCTGGTCTTCCTCCATTCAGGGCAAGGTCAGCTTTCACTCTGCTTTATCATTTGTCTTATTATATATACTTTTATAATAGCTTAATTTTCATATTATATCTTCTAATTTTGTCGTTCTCTCTCTATTTTCAGACATGAATATGCTATTTTCCAAAAAATCCTGAAACTTGAATACGAATTTCCTGAAGAATTTGACCCACAGGCGCAGGATTTAGTTCAGAAACTCCTAGTATTAAACTGTAATGAAAGATTGGGAGCGAATGACAAGGATGGCTATACATCTATCAAATCACACCCAATGTTTGCTGGTTTGGATTTTGCCAGGTTACACCTGACTACCCCTCCTGCTATTTCACCGTACCTGCCCTCTTCAGGTGTTAGCCTAGATTACAAGGTAACTATCTCTAATTATTGAATTAAAATATAGCAAAATAGTTGATATTTTACTATTATTATTTTTTTCACGGAACGGTCTTACAGACCACGTAGATATCATTACTTTTGGCTACTCTCTTGTTTTTGTTTTTCCTTTCTTCTGTCCACGCGATCCCCTTTTTTGAATTTCTCTTTCCCACAAGAACCTTGAATTCCTTCAGTCTTTTCCAATAACTTTCTCCGCCCAGGCATTCCTGGTCCATTATTCCTAGTCTTTCCGCTTCTTCCTTTATCTGCCTGATGTATTTTATAATTATTAATTGTATTTTTATTGTTTTAAAAGGTACCTGACCACCTTGAGCCAGGATTGGACAGCCAGCTTAGTCGGCTGCTTGGTCTTGAGCCTGAATCTGGAAGTCCCAAGTCGAGGAGAAGCCAAGCTGTGGAAATTCTCTCTAATAAGGAACTAAGGGCATCCAAGCTGGAAAGCCAAGCAGCTGAATCTCGGTGGCATTCACTGGTCGATGGAAGGCTTATCCTGAAACAAGGGCTTGTCAACAAGAGGAAGGTAAATAAACAATTAAACAGCTATGATTCAATCTTCAGACTATGAATTTCGATTTCAATTTGCTTTTAAGTGTTCCTTGTAAAAAATTTACTAACAAACTATTTTCTTAATAGGGCCTTTTCGCGAGGAAACGGATGCTTCTGTTGACCGAAGGCCCACACTTGTATTATGTCGACCCAGTCTCTATGATAGTGAAAGGGGAAATTCCATGGTCCGACGAGATTACACCAGAACCGAAGAACTTCAAAATCTTTTTTGTGCACACTGTAAGTTTACTACCTAGTTCTATATGTTTAAAGGGTTTATTGATAGTTGGATTATGATTAATTTATAAAGCCACATTATATCAGTCATTCTTAAAAAACACCTTTGTTTACCCAGAAATGTAATTTTATTTAGATTATTAATGTAGATTCATGTTGGCATTCATTTTATATATATATATATATAATATTAATTATATTATATTATAGCATGTAGTTTCATTAGCAGCTGCCATAAAGGCATGTATTGCAAAATGCTAGGTGATTGACATATATGCACTGGTATTGAGATCAGAGCAACTGTAATTAACAATCTGTTGAATGAGATTCATTGCTTCCATAAGTAAATAAATATTTTGATTATTATGTTTTATATTTGGTTTAGATTAAATATCTCATTATTCTGAATTTTGGTTGACAATGTCTTGACCCTTAGATGACTAGTTTGTAGGAAGAAATTATAAGATGATCCCAAATGCTGAGAAATGATTCAGCATATGACAAGAACATAATTGAGAATCCATTTTTTGTACTCATACTTGACTATCTATAATATTTGATCAATTATTGTACGTATGAGACATATTGATTAATTGTGATGTTTTTGTTGTAGCCAAATAGGACATACTATCTTGAGGACCCTGAGGGATATGCCCTAGACTGGTGTAAAGCAATAGAAGAAGTGAAGGCTTTCTGCAGTGGAAAGAAAGTATAACCTCAAGCATTGCTGCAGGAGCCGCAACCATTCAACTGTGATACTAGCCAATAAGAAACACAAGAAGGGTCTTTGAACCTGCGCTATCGATTTGTATAAGTGATATGGACCTAAATGAAAGCACGTTGTGTACAATCTGTATTATTATATAAAACTCCTTGTACTAAATGTGTTTGATTCTCTCTCTCGCAATAAGAGGTTGACTATTTGTGTTGAGGCATTCCAGAGGAGTCTATTAGATGTGAATTAGTTAAAATATTTTTAGACGTACAAAGGTTGTTGTACATTGTGTATATATCTTAATTTATTTATTACCGTCATTGATATTATGTAAGTAGATAGGAAATGGAAATTGAGTGTTGATTTCTAAATCGTATTAGGAAAAATTTGATTTAGGCAATTTATTATTTAATATAGTTGTATTTATTGAATTTTCTACTTGGCATTGTAATATTTTTTATAAAACTGGCACACAGTCTATTTATTATTAGTAATAATGATTTTTAGATAATATGTTATTTATCTCTGACGAGAATTAGTTCAATTGTATTACATACGGGATAAATGTTACCAAACTCTATTTAAAGAAACTTACCTTACTGATTTCATGACGCAAGAGGGAGAGAGTCGTGTAATGTTTCACGTATAGATAAAGTACTTGAAATGACAATTTGTTTTGCTGATGTTTGAGATATATATCTTGGTGTATTGTCAAGTCTATAAATGACTTGATCTAGGGAGATTGTTAACTGTAATGGGTAATGTCATTAGGACAAAGCCAAACCTGTATTATTGATACTGCCCTAAACGGTTGCCGGCAACTGTTTTACTTTTGTGTGAGATGTTAAGCTTATATTTTTTAATATTTATTTTCAATTGTTGCGTTCCTTTTATAAGAGGGTTGACTTTTCACATTTAATCCATTGTAATGTTGGTTAATTACTATTTCAAGAGTAAGAAAAATAAATCCATTGGCAATTTGGCAGTAGTTTATAGGTACAAAAATTTTCTGAAAAAGCTATTAATAGATGATGACTAACCCTCTTGAGAAGTTATAAATATTATGTAGCCTTAACATTGACAATTTTATTTATAAAATAATTTGTGTCCTATTTAAATAATTTAATTATTCACTTTAATGATTGGTTATTGTTAAATTATTTTTCCCCTAGTCAGTGTTGTCGACTATTGGAAAATTTACTGTTCTGAATAACTTAGTGAACTACAGTATTTTAAATATTTATTCCTATTTATTTCTTTATGTTTGTATATGATAATAGTAGAAACATTAAAAAATATATAATAAAATGATATGTAGCATTTAATGATCATTTTTCTCTGACCTCTTTTCAATATCCTTATCATCTTTTTGCTCTTAAACGTAATAGAAAAGTAACAAATACGTAGCAGAAGCAAGTAAATTATACTTTTTATGAGTTAATAGTTTTTTTTTGTTTTGTATTATATTCATTATGAATTATTTGTCTTATGAAATTTAAAGATTTATATTTAAGCTAAGTAAGATTATAGCTATTGTCAATTGGCTGGTTCTACCTGATCTTCAGATTATTTCATTGTGTCAGTTCCAATTTACTGAAAAAATATTCATTGTCAGATTAGTAAGCCTAGTTTTAAAAGTAAAATACCTTCCTGAGTTCAACAAAATGGAAGAGATGTTTTTGATTCCTTGATGCAAGTTACCTGGATACCCAATTAAAGTATAATACCTGTGTAACTCATTATTGACTCACATATCATTGGTCTTCAGTAAAAAGAGCTAATTGAACCAATCGTGTTGTTTTTTTTTTATTGGATATTTTTTCCTATTATAATAATTAGCCTAGCTAAGAATATTACAAGTTCTCAGATATAAAAACATCCAAAACCTACCAGATGAGATAAAGTACATAATACTCTACCATATAACAGGAAATAATTAGATATGATGATAATCAATCCTAAGTGAATATCATATGAGGTCTTGGCTTGTAAAACATGCTGATTTTTTTTATTAATTGAAGTTTTAGGGCATCACTGACTTTTTAAAAGCTCATTTCATTAATTTCTGTAAAAACTTTAGGGAATTTGTTATCTTAAGAGAATAATGTTGACATTAAGCTATAGTAAGTGAAATAAAATAGGGAAAAATGAAAATAATTGGCGACTAGTTGGATACCCTGGAAGAACTCTGGCTTAGATATTTTCTTCTCTGTAATTCATTCGAAACACAGATATGCTCTTTACTATAAACAATGTAATATAAAGAACGTATATTCAACACACACCATTTGAGGGATAAAACCTAAGAATTGCAATTCTTGAACTCAAAATATACAGGATAGGCTAAACACATTTGATAAAATCATTTTCAGATTCTTGAATTTGACTTGTTTCCAAACATTTAAGGTATCTAGTTCAGTGATTATGTGTTTCCAAACATTTAAGGTATCTAGTTGAATAATTATATGTTTTCAAACATTTAAGGTATCTAGTTGAATGATTATGCCATCAAAAATATTCAGTGGGTATTGATGTCTGCCCCGAAATCTTTAAAACTCAATTTGTACCATCTCGATCCACCGAGTTAACTTTCCTCCCATATCTTTTATCTGTCTTCATAATTATCTACTATTTCCTCCTCCTACATTTATTACTTTGTATTTTATGTTTATTATCCACCCTTTATCTTTTATATTTTATCTCTATTTTATATTCATCAGTTATGTTACTACTTCCAACTTATACTTACCTTTATTACTCTATAATTAATGTTTTTATTACATAATTTACACTATTCAATTTTGTATATTTTCTTTTCTTCACCATATTACATGTATTCTATCCATCATTTTAATTTCATTTCTTTTTTGTATGTTATCCATATATATATATATATATATATATATTTCATATAATCCCCCCCTCGTATTAAGTATGTAATCATTTGATGTCAGCCTATTTTTATATTTCCTTAAATTTCCTAATATTATCTTTACTTCAATATTATTCAATATTTTGTTACTTTCAGAAGTAATGTATGAGTTAATCGCCATTTCCCCCTCCCTCCCACTTACCCATCTTGTCTGCCTTCAGTTTCATTTTTGTGCATTCTACTTGCATTCAGTAAGGTAGGTGTCTTATTTCCTTTATTTTTTACCTTTATTCTTGATTTTTATTGTTAGTCCCCTTTTTCCATATTTTAGTGTGTACTGTATTTTTTTTTTATTTTATTTATTTGTTGATATTTACAACTGTATAAAAAAATACAACCAGTAAATTTGATCATAATGACATATGATATGATACAAGATGTAGAGAAACTACCCAGTAGTAGAACTCTAAAACAGTTTACAATATAAGGTCACGAGGCCATCTTCTTTTCAGGCGCCTT
>NW_027115511.1:882869-895410 GCF_000696795.3 Halyomorpha halys
GACATTGCTGGATAGTGGAGTGGGACGTTCGGAATCCAAACTGGTGATCTGGGATTATATGATTGGAATCTAGGATGGGGTATAGGCGTTTCAAAATAAGTTTTTCGAGGGTTTTTCCCATGATCGGTAATAGAGAGATGGGACGGTAAGAGGATGGGTGTTACTGTATTTTTAAAATTTCTTTTTTATCTACATTATTATTTCCGTTTTCATTAATTGTCTAAAACCTTTTTGTAATTTTTATCTTTGTGAGTGTTCATTTTCTTTAATTTACTTTGTTCATTTTCACATATTTTAAATCATAATTAGCCACACATTTCTTTGTTCTTACTTTGTGACCTTATTTGAGCCCTGCAACATGGGAGGAAGGATTGCCTCACATTGAATAGTTTATTCACTTCACAATTTGAGTGTTTTCTTTCACTACACCTGGACCATCTTCCTTTTATTATTACACAGTGCCAATGAACAATCTTCCGAAAAAAAAAAAAAGATGAAGATACAAGTACATGAGCCATTATCTAATTTTGATGCTATTTCAGTTATAGGGCTTTTTAAAAAGGATGACGTATCTGAATGCGATTTTTTTAAGGAGCCGATTTTTCCTTTTGAAATTCCAATAATTAATGGATAAATGCTTATATAATACTTAAAGCTAGTTATGTCATTCCTCAATCCTGTCACAAAACTGAGTTTATGACTTAAATTGTCAATGCCACCTGTTTCTTTCGCGATAAATCTAAAAAAAATGACTATCATATTGTTCAGCATCCTTTCAAGTATTAGTATAAAACATATTAGAATGTTAAGTCGAATACACCAATCACTACTCTATTGCTTACCTCTGTCACACCGTTTTCGATCAAAATAAATTAAAGAAAAGAAAAACAACGATAAATAAAGTTCATTTTAATTTTCTTGTTTTTAATATTAGTAATTTCATGTAAATGAGTAAATCTTACGTTTATTTTCTGAGAAGACCCTTTATCTCTAACTTTCATGTTTAAACAGACTCTAGGGTTTCGATATTTTATTTACATAAGTTATGTTGTGCTTGACTGCAGTCGTCTCTTCCTTCTATCTATTGTGAATAGTCCTTTAGGGAATACGAAATACTTGGGACAGGTATTTCGTAATTATGCCTCACTGGTTCTGAGGAGCTTTCCATTGGAAGCCAATATATCCACGGTAGGAAAGTTATAGTTATTACAGGAGAACCTAATCTAGATAAATTTAATTTTTATTAATAATGTCGGAATTTCGCACCTTGATTTGACAAGGAACCATTAAATTTTGAAATAAAGTGAATAAATTTTAGGTGTAGACTGCACCTAAAACTTATTCGTAGAAAGGAAGCTTATTTTTACCTGACTATGGTATCTATTGCTCTTGTAGGGCAGTGCATTTAAGTAAGTAAATAGAAAGCCAATTACAATGAATAGCTTGCAGATTTTTCTTTTTTTTATATTCCGAAGTAAAAAGCTTCCTCTTATTTTTATTACAAGAAGTATTGAAACGCCAGAGTATCAAAAGTATTTTGATTTTTTAGCCAGATTTTTTTTTTACTTATGAGTTAGTTATTACTATATTCAGTTACTTAGTTTTTAATTTTATTTTTAAAAATGAACACTAACGGCAAAGACATGCACGTCGACTCACCACTACCAACAGACGACACTCGCCAACCAACAGCCCTAACAGTAAAGGCGCTGTAAACGCCAACGTTACATTACTGATGTAGACGGCATCCAGACGCTAAAAATTGCAGTCCAGATTGGTTCACGACGCACATTACCAACAGACACCCCCCTCAATAATACATTCAATCCACTCACGATACAATGACATACCCTCTACCAGACTTCCACTACAACACCAAAACCATACAAACCGGCCTCAATCATCATCAATGCACCAGTCTCTGCTGTGCAACTACGACTGACCCACAATGAGACACGAGTTGAAAATTTTACAATCAGATCCTCAAAAGTGGAAAATAAAATATACTTAACCACAAAATCCGACTATAAAAAGGTAACACACTTCTTCGAAAATGTAGATGATGTGTATTATTACTCGTTTGCCCCAGCTGGTACCAAACCTCTCAACAAATTTATTATGAAAGGGTTCGATATAAATCATCCTCTTGATACAATTACAGAAGCCCTCCAGGCCCAACTACCCGGGTCCAAAAAATTATGGAGGATGCAAAAAACAAATACTCAAGAACAGAAGACTGATTTGATGCATTTAATCATCACTACAGAATACTGAACCACCTTAGAATAATTTATGAAAGTTGGTCCTATCGACCATTTAATTTATTCGGTTAAAAAAACTAAGAATATTGGTGTCTTCAGGCAATGTTTTAATTGCCAGGAATATGGCCATACCCAAAACTACTGTCTAACTGTATGCGTTCGTTTTGGGCAAAATCACCCCATAAACGAATGCCCCAGAAACAGGCCACCTAAATGCATACATTGTGATGTGGAGCATGTCGACTCATACACTAAATGTACTAAAAGGCAAAAGATAACCAAATAAAGAACTCAGAGCCAAAAGGGCAGTCAACAGGCCCATTAATATCACGTAAGAGGCTAATGGAACTCATACCTCCACCAAATCTGACCCCTCACCACTGTCTTCGGAACCGTCGTGGGTTTCAAACCTAATGATAATGTTCCAGTACATGAAATCACTACTGGTGCGTCATTATGTCCCTTCAATACTCATTAACAGTGCTACACTCCACGACAACAAACACACATCTACACTTGACCTACTACTTACGCAACAACCATACAGATTTACGAACTGCACAACATTAGAATTTAGTGACAATGACTGACCCTCTACCATTTAGGCCAAAAAACAATAACAACCCACCGACTACAAATACAAATTCAACACACCGACTGGAAACTATACAAATCACATATATCAGACAACATATCTACTGTTGGAGCGGGTTTTTTTTCGCGTTTGAAAAACAATTCTCCTTCCCAAAGTAAATTTTCGCTGATTCACTGACATCGTCCTATACGCCTTCGTGACCCTCAGCAGAGCCAGTCGTTGCGTAGTGGCCAGTCTCTTCTTCTGCTCCCGCGTGAGGGTTCGACTCCACGCAGGGGATGCGTACCTTAGGATACCCAACACCACTCCTTTGTATATAGTCATTGTAGCGGGGTACCTGAGTAGTAGTTCAGACCGCCCAGCAATCTCCTGATTCCCTTAACATCCGTTGGGTTGCCATTTTCCTGATCGCTCCTACCTTATTTGCGTCTGGCCTGACTCCCTGTTCCGATATTGTGTGTCCTAAAAAATGTATCTGGTTTCTCCCCAATATTGATTTTTCGCACGATAACTTTAACCAAAATTTCCGGACCTGTTCGAACACCTTGCGCAAATGGAACACATGTTCTTTCTCCGTTTTGCTAAAAACGAGCAAGTCGTCCATGTATACCTGCCAAATGGACTCGTCGATTCCCCGTAAGAATTCGTCCATCAATCGTTGGAACGTGATGGGGGCATTCTTCAGTCCGAAGGGCATCCTCGTAAGTTCATAATGCCCTCTTTCAAATGTAAAAGCTGTCTTGTGTTGATCCTATCCTCCAGGTGCATCTTGATTTGGTGGTAGCCGGCCTTCAAATCTAAAGTACTAAAGATCGTTGCTCCACCCAGTCTATCAAAGATATCTTCTAGTCCCGGTATCGTGTACCTCTCGTCTACCGTGGTCTCATTAAGGCCTCGTTAATCAATTAGTACCCTATACTTTTCTCCCTTGTCTCTCGGTGTGCCCTTCTTCCGCACTGCCCATAGGGGACTGTTGTATGGAGATGTACTACCTGCGCATGTGGATACCTCCTCTCTTTTAGGTAAGTAATTATATCTTGTTTCAGGAGGATTTGTTTGTCCGGTCGCCCCCCAGTTACTACCCCTCCTTGAAGAAAATATCTGCATATTTGTAATATCTGCATAGTCGTCTCGTCTTTTCCGCCGTATCCGTTGGAAATTTATTTCCATCGGTTCCCCTGGTCCCGTCTCTGCCCTTCTGTAAATATAAGGGCACTGTCGTGCTATGTGGCCTTCATTGCCGCACTCAAAGCACCTAGTGCGGGGGCAATGGGCCACCAGGTGTCCTACATTTCAGCACCCATGGCACTTCTGTCTTCTTTCCCTCATCCGTTGCGTATTCTATGGTTTGGTCGTCTTTCTCTACCCGTACCTCTATCTTTATCCCTGGGTTCTCTTCTTTTCCATGGTGTTGACGGATTCCTTGTGCGGTGGTACGGTACTCTGTTCCATCCTCCATCATCGTCATCTATCCTTGCATCCTCCTCTCTAGCGCTCGCATCGATCATGTCTTGAGCACATTCCACAAAAGTGCGGTCCCGGGGTAAACCTTCCCTTTTATTTGTCTCCTTATCCAGGTGCACCTTCATTAATTAAAATTCATCTTTCAACTGACAACATCCACTCGAAGAGTCTTTCTCTCTCATCTTTTCTGTGGCCAGATTAAACTATCCTAACAGCGTGGCTGCGTACTGTCCGTTAGACTGCCCGTGGTTTCTCCTCTCCCGCAGCATGTAGAAAATGCCTTTCTCTGGGGACCATCTGTCTCCTTGTTCTTTAATCTTTCCTTCACTACTGGCCATGCTGTTTCCTCTTATGCCTGAATATGGTTCAAAACACTTCGCTTGATCCGGCATATGAGCGCTGCCTTGAGGGAAATCGCGTCATTCTTATTCAGGAACTCCTCTGAGACCTTGGCTGCCAACCTATTCATGATGCGATCTCCACCTTTAATAAAATGATTTAACTCACCGATTTCGCCTGAGAACTGCTCCAAATCTAAGATGGCTTTTCTAATATCCTGAGAGGTTACTGCTCTCACTTTCATCTTAGCCAACATATTGGCGTGAGCAGCCGCTAGAGTGGTCTCTGGTAGCGGGGGTAGCATCGGAACCGCTACAGGGAATGCCGGGACAGCCGGGGCTGCAGGAACTCCAGGAGCCGATTGCGCTACCGGGATCTGTAGAACTGGCTGCTTCACTGCGGGTTGTGGTTGTGGTTGACCATCACCATTAACCATATTGGTCAGTAAAAATAAATCACAATATAGGCGAAAGAAAAGAAAAGAAAGCCGGAGGAAAAAGAGAAAAAAAATCCTTGATGAGAGAACAGTTAAAAAAAAATCTTCAATCAGTGAACAGAGTTACCGGGTTTCGGCACCACTTACGAGCACTTGGAATGATAGACTTAAAAAAAGGAAATAGGGAACAATTATAACGCACGCTTACTAGAATGATACTGCTTTATTATCTCAGTGATGCTCCTTATAGACATTATTAAGGTTTATTTACGTAGGGAGTTAGAATTAGAGTTGTATGCAGACCTTGTATATATACAATTTAATAAAATTAAAATATAAACAAATGAAATTTAAAAAAAAATGAATTGTTCTGTTGTTACAAAAAATAAAATAGTGAATTATGAAGTAAAAAGAAAATTTAGATTTATATACAAACTAAAACAATTTCCTTTACACAAAAAATAATAAGTTAATTAACTTGAATTAATTAGAAGCAAACAAAAAAATATAAAGCTCGAAGAAGAAAATAAAGAGAAAGAAAAAAAATAGTCACATGCCGGGAGGTCGATATGCACATATCAATAACGTTTCTCAACTACAATCTCATCCGAGATGAACGTCTACGATGAGCTGGTGTTGGGGAGGGTCACTAGAAAAACGCAGGTCGACTCTAGATTGAAGAATCGGTGAGCCAGAATGAAAGTGAGATAAGGCGCCAGGTGGGTCCAAAAACTGCTAATACTGACACTAAACTGCCTTATCAGTCTGTATTCAGGCAGTAATCCTAATGCAGTTCCGTATCTTGTATACGTGCCGAAAGAAGTATTTATACACGCACTATTGCAACAAACTTCAATACATCTAAGATTTAGGTAAATAAATTTTTAAATATAAATTTAAAATACATGTACCTAGTGGCTAAAAAATATACTTATAATTAACAAAAATTAAAACACCAATTGGAAATAAATGAAAATTAAAGAAAAGAAAATACACTTTGGGCTTTAAAACCACATCACAACACTCAATACCTCACCGGACAAAAACACGGGCATCAACACACTACAACAGACAATACACGACGCACTTAACAACTCCATACACACACCAATGCACTTACACACTCCAACTCCACATATACGAACACTCAACAAACAACAGCAACATTAAAAACTGCTGGTACAGGACTAAAGACTACACCAACAGACCAATCATTAACAGCCAACAAGACTAGACAACAACACTAGACAAATAACATTCCTCATGTCGCAGTGGAGTACGTCCTTATGGCATGAACTTCTGGAAATTAGTCAGAAGTCATAACACCAAATCTAGATGCAATATACCGATGCGGTACACCGAGGTGATGATTATTTTTATTTATTTATCACCCTACCCTACCTATTAGACAATGCGGGTGTTCGCAGCAGTGGGTAAAACATAACTCATTGCTGCATATGACAGACATTTACATAGCTGTGCACACAGCTTGCTCTTGCTACAAAATATAGCTTGCTCTTCTACAGAGGCCTTGCTGGCGTAGCTTATTCTCTCCTACCCAGGGAGAAGTGCGTAGGGCCCACAGTTTCCTTCCACCCATACACGAAGGTCTTGTAGTGCGGGTAGTTTTCTTTCTTCATCAGCTCAGGAAGATCGCTCTCCTTCAGAACATAGAGTCCTGTTTCCCTCATCATCTTGGCTCTCAGTGCTTCATAGACGGTACAGGCAAGTACGACGTGCTCGGCGGTCTCAGGAACCTGACAAATTGGGCATAGATGATGATGTTTATGCCATGTGCGGCGAGCTTAGCTCGGAAACCCTCAATCAAGCCCCGTGAGGAACTGTGAGACCCAGTAGTCGGGGAGGACCCACGTTGATTCTAGGCGTGAACCAATGGTAGGAAAGTACTTCCTTAGGGTAGCCGCTTTTGAGCGATCCACCCACCGCATCCACCGGTTCCATTCTTGCAAGATTTCTTCTCGAAGGATCCTCTTCCATCTGTTAGGGTTTTCACCAATATGCGCTTGGAGGTTCTCCAGTAAATCCGCCAGACATTTCCTCTTTATCTTTTGTCGATAATAGTCTTCCTGCAGGAGAAGTTCGATAAGCACTCCTCCAGCTAACACCTGTACCGCCTCATGAGAAACTGTTCTGTATGCTCGAGTGACTCGCAGCAGAGCCATCCTCTGTATTGTAGCCAACCTGCTCTTCTGCCTTTTCGAGAGATGTCGACTCCATGCGGGGGATGCATATCTCAAGAAACCCACAACTACTCCTATATAAATGGTCAATGTTGCTGGGTATCTGAGGCCCCAAAATGCGGCCCCGATACGATTGACAACAACCCCTACTTCTCATGTAGTCTAAATGAGTTGTCAGATTGAACTTTCTCCTTACACCAAGGCCACTACCTCATTGGGTCGTATCACTTCTCCTTTATCCTGAGAGTAATAGGGTGGGCCCTGTGTGTCGCTTATTGTGGGCCCTGTGTGCCCCTTAAGAGTATGGCTCGAGTCTTGGAAGGAGACATCTTCAACTTCTTCTTCTCACACCACGTTCCTATCAGGTTGGCGTACCGACCAACTTCATCTTTTAATCTGACTCTACTGTTCGACGCTATTACTACGGCAAGGTCATCTACATAAGCTGTGGCAGGGAACCGCTCCTCTCCAAGCACCCTCAACAATTCGTCAAAGACCAATTTCCGACCGAGGACAAAGCCCTGTGGGCAACCTCTTTCCATGGTATCTTCTAATTCATAGAAGTTGCCTCGTATCTTTACCGTTCTGTTCTCAAGGTAAATCTTCAAGAGGACGTACAAGTTGGTCGGGGTCTCATATTTTTTTAATTGCTGGAATACGCTCGGCAACCACACGCTATCAAAGGTGGAACATCAAACAAGGGGAGCATAACACACATCTCCGCCCTCTCTTCAACGTCACGGCGCACTCTCAGCTAGGCGTCTATGGTTCCTCTGTCTTTAGTGGATCCGTACTGGCGTGGATGGCTCGCTCTTGGGAAGACTGGTTGTCGACCATCATGATTTCCAGCACTTTGATTATTACGGGAAGGAGGCATATGGGCCTATAAGACTTGGCTAACTGCTTATCTTTATCTCCTCCTTTGTAAATGAGCTTGACCTCAGCAATTTTCCAGCTTCTTGGATAGTGCCATCTATCCAGACAGTCATTGAACACCACTAATAGCCTTTCTTCAATGAAGGGAATAATATCGTTTAACATTACCGCGTAGATCATGTCTAAACCAGGAGCACGACCAGTCGTTTGCTTAGCTACAGCAACACGGAGATCCCATATGTCCCACAGTGGGCACAAATCCGCACCAGGTGGATATATCGTGGCGTGCCTCATGAATCTATCCTCTTCATTATCTTAGGATGGGCCATCCCTTGGGTAGGTTTCCTCGATGAACATCTTACATGCCTCGTCCAGAGTAGATACAAGGTTACCTCCATGCTTCAACGCTGAGATTACCTGCAGTGGAGTCAGCTTATCTAAGACCACCCCATATGGAATACCCCAGGGATTCTTGGATGACTCCTCGACGATGAATTGGGACAGGTCGAGCCCTTGCCTTCCGATGCCGGAGAGATTCCTCAGCTGTATCACGAATAATATCTGTGATTCTGGTCACTCAGTAGTCTTAAGTCATCGGGTTGGACCGTTCCCGCCGTATCCCATTTCTCGTCGACTAATTTTTCCTGCGTTGTCCGGAAAGCATTCCAATTTGCTCCTTGGCTTATGTACCCCTTCTCAATGCCGTGGAAACAATCGGCACCTTCTGTAAGCTTGAAAGCTATATCTCGATTGTCGGAACTTGTCTCATATTTGGTAGCCCAATCAATAATCCAGTTCACTATTACGGACGAGGCCTGCGTCACATCAATCCAACTCTGACCCCTTACACAAGAAAATGTAGGAATGGCAGAAGTTTCATTCATTACTACTAGCTGGCTCCTCGCAATAAACTCTTCGAGCTTAGCACCTCTTCTATTTGTTCGAAAGGATCCTCATACTGTGTTCCAGGAGTTTGTGTCGGACCAGATGATCACACTTCTAGAGCGGTAACCATCTCCAAGGCAGCTATATCATCGTCGATATCATTGCCGTTTGGTAGGTATGCCGATACCAGCGTAAAGGTAACATCTCCCCACCTGACATAGCATGCGGGACCCGAACTCTTCTGGCTGCACACGACATGTTTTGATAACACGTGGTCGCTCTTAAACACACTAATATCTCCATAATCTCTCATTAAAATTAAGTTAATACTCACTAGAACTCTGCCTAGTATCACACAGGTTTCCAATAGCAATCACTTTAATCTGGAAAAAAGACACACGAAAGAACCTAACCACTCACTCACACTGAGGTGATGAACTTCTCACTCCTGCAGATCAGGCAGAGATTCTATCTGACTACTGCAGCGTGAGTGCTCGTACAGGCTCAGTGTACCACTACCCCCTCAGACTGAAAAGTTGCAAAACATTTTTTTCTCAACTTAAAAAGACCTGACAACAATTTTGAAAAAACAAAGGGAAATAAATCAACCGGTAAAGACAACATCGCGTATGTCTACTCAAACAGCCTCCGAAATGTGTTTCTCCTCAATATTTACAACTCCGGCTCTCACCTCAAATACTTCCCCGCAGAGTGAAATCATGCTATCATCGTTCCACTCCTTAAGCCCAGAAAACGAGGACCCGACAGACTATTGGCTTATCAGCCTCCCCAACCGTATCTCAAAAATATATGAGGAACCAATAACCATTATCCACATCCGAAAGCACTGCGACACACAGGATGTCATACCTCGGAACAAACCGGGTTTTCGTGAGGTGTGAGTTATTACCGCAACAAGTTGCAAAGCAGTGCCGCAACCAACCTCAATAGGAGCCTTTCCACAGCCATGATATCATTAGATTGTATACAGGCGTTTGACTCTTTGTCCCATGAGTCTCATTCAACAACTCAGGCTTCTCACCAATTCCCAGACCAACTGGTCAACTTAATTTGATCATACATAAGTGACCAGACTTTCTCAGTCTGGGTCAAAACTGAAATCTCCACCCCTAAACCAGTTATGTGTGGTGTTTCCCAGGGCTCGGCCCTCGTACCAATTCTATTCAATATTTACACTTCCCACATGGTCAGGATGAAGATTGACGATTTTCAAATCTCTGCTTATGCTGATGACATTGCCATATACTACATACCATGAACAAGGCCGTAGCAGCAGTCCAACTGATTACGACACAGACAAATTACGAGACATAAACATACATATCAACACACAAAAAACGGACGCCATCACTTTCTCTTACAAAAAAACTCCCAACAGAGAACCAAAAATTAACGAACAGACAAAAAAGACCAAGAGACATCTTATGTACCTAGGCAACTCAAATCTCACCTCTCTTTTTACAGCACACATACAACACAGAATTCAGGTTGTAAAATCAACATCATACCAACTCAAACACCTCATATAATCACCAGGGCTGTCACTTAGACTCAAACTACTTATATACAAAGCCGTACTGAAACCATCACTACTGCACAGTGCACAATTACACTATTACACACTACACCCAAAAGTACTGATGTCTCTACAACAGTACCAAAACAGAATGCTACAAAAGATCTGTAGTAGTACAACACGTGAGAGACGTAACATGACACGTCATTACATCACGAACTACAAACAGTACAACACAACGCATGGAGACACATTAAGTTTTTTGACTGTCTCTGTGCCTCACTTCAATGTCCCATCAACATCTAATATCACATAATATAACCCAAATTAAAAACCTCAACCACTTCTTTAATGTTTTAAAATGAAACTCAGTTTCAGAGAAAAACAAAATATCAATACTCATGGCAGTTATGCCACAATAACGAACATAATTTGTAAAGTAAACATAGTAAAAAAGTATTTAAATTAGGTGAACAATAAATGGTAATATACATAATAGATGGGGAGAAGAGATATTTACAAAATTATATTAAAAAAAAGTATAAAATAATGGGATACAATATGTGTAAGTGATTAAGAAACAAAATATACCAAATAAGTGGGGATACAGAAAAGTGTAAAATATAATAGAAAATTAACAATAAAGTAATTAATATAAGTACCCTTAAGAAGGTAACACATGAATATAAATTTAAAGATAAAATACATGAATATAAATGAAACAGGAAGGATAGTGAATATAAAAATAATTAAAAAAAAAAAAAAAATGTGAGAATTTAGAGAAACAAGAATAAAAGATATGACAAGAAAGTGGGCTCCTGAAATGCAGAAAAAAGTGAAAAGAAGTATTATGAGGATTTTATTATGTTCAAAATGTGTCGATATGTAAGGGAGATGCAGTCTTTATCAACTTTATGATTGACGGAATTCTCAGTCAAATTTATGTAAATGGACTCTGTGATAAGACGTTTGATGTGGTTGGGGACAGTGGACAAAGGAGTGGTGTTGGGTATCCTGCCACTACGCAACGACTGGCTCTGCTGAGGGTCACGAAGGCGTATAGGACGGTGTCGCATGAGGCGGTGCAGGTGCTGGCCGGAGCAATGCCCCTGGACCTCATCCTCAAGGAGGATGGTACGAAGTATGATGTGAAGAGGCAGAGGTTGGGAGTGCTACCGGCGGGCCTCCAGGAGAGGATCGGCGAGACCCCGAACGTTTGGAAGAAGTTCCTGCGGGAGGAGTCGATTGAGGAGTGGAATGGACGGTGGCGGACAAGCGGAAAGGGTGCGACGCTGAGGAAATTCTTCCACACCGTCCACTCAAGATTGAGAACAGGTTGGGTCATCCCAGACTATTGGGTCTCGTAGATCCTGACAGGACTCGGAGGATTCCGGGGAAAGCTGCAAAGCTTCGGAAAGAACATCGACCCCCGGTACCTGACGTGTGGGGTCCCTGAAACAGCAGAGCATGTGGTATTGGACTGCACCGCGATGGAAGAACACCGTGCCAGGTTGTCGAGAAAATGCGGGATCTTCGCCCTCGCCGAGTCGGACTTCCCTCTGCTGATGGAGGAGGATAACTACCCGTACTTCAGGGAATTCATTTACGGGTGGAGGGAAGTGGTCGGGCCAACGCACTTTACATTGGGAAGGGCTCGGCCGCCCGGGGTCGGCGAGCCACCAATGGAAGATGAAGATCAAGATGACAGCGAAGAAGCAGTTTGAGACCAGGAGGGCTGGACTAGGGTGCGCACTGGAGGTGACAACCGGACGGATGCGGACCAGGCGTGTTGGACGTACCAGACGGATGCTGATGGATAAGGTGTAGCCCCATCTTAAGGCACTCAACCTGAGTGCTGGGCTGCACCACGTTTTTATAATAATTTTGTCCCCAAAAATTAAATGGTTCCACCATTAATTTTGTATACACATATGAAAATAAAGTTTT
>NW_027115511.1:895680-905385 GCF_000696795.3 Halyomorpha halys
GGTTGGGGACAGTGGCAAGAATGGAAGGATTGTCGAAATTAAAAGTATGATTCAGGTTTAATGCGTGTTCTCATAATTTAGATGCAAGTGGATTACAGGAGTTGATGGAAGTTTTGTGCTGGGAAATTTGGTTCTTAAGTTGGTTTTTAGTTTCGCCGATATAGAAGGAATTGCAGCATGGGGTTGAACAGGGTATCCGGTAAACCGCATTGGAACGGTGTAAGAAAGGAATAGGAGGGTCTTTCAATTTGGAAAAAAGATAGGAAATTTTATTGTGGGACTTTAAGCCAAGATGTAGGGTGGGAATAGTGGATCTTAAAGATTTTTGAATTTTATCAGAAAGAATGGGGATATACGGAAGCGACCTGTACTGAACATACATACAAATATATAAATACATACAATACAAATACATAAATACACCCCTCACCATCTCTTTCTTAAAATAATATACATTTATTGTTACTAATTATCTGTATTAATATAATTTTAAATAGAGATAATCTATTAAAGATAGAGATAATTATTAAAGTACATGTAATATTTTATTTAAGATTTCAATAAGTGTTGAAGACCCCCTGACTGGCTATCTCCTGCTGTCCCTTATCTTGGACTTGGATGTGGTCCCTATGCTGCCGAAGGAGATAGACCCAGCCGAGAAGACACCCTCGAGCTGCTCCTACAGGATGGCGTTGTGGCTCTCTTCTTTTTCCTCGGGAGCAGGTGGAAATAGTCAGTCCCGTTGAAGTGTTCCCTCACATGCTCCTTGAGGATGTAGACGTCACCGGGATCACAAGTACAGAAATGGCAGAGCATGGGCCCATTCAGCCAGCCCAAGCACTCTCTTAATGTCGGCAGTTTGACGAAACCTCTCTTTGCAAGGTGAGCTATTACTTCTGTCAATCCAAAAAAAACAAATGTTTTGTAATTAAAAAAAAATTATACATCTTTTATCTGATTCATTCTCATAGAAATTGGCATTTTTGATCAAAAATTTGAAGTGCTCGTATGAAGCCGAAAAAGAAAAATGGAGACAATCTCTAGAATACATCAATTGAAATTCATTATCCCTTTAATCAATAACTAGTTTATAAATAAAAACACGGACAGGTCTATGACAGAAAAATAGTGTTTTGAACTCAAGTGGTTGAAATTACCGAGTACTTTGAGCCATCAAAGTCCAAAGTCGGTTGAGTTGTACACAAAAGAAAAAAACAACTACAACATATCTACAAATAAATAGGCTGTTTATTTGTAATGCTTATTCAAAAGCTGTTATAGAAAAAATTACTTTGCTTATTGTACAAGCATTGACAAACAATGTTTTTTTTTAATATTCACTCGATTTAACAGTAATACCAGCAGCCAGAACTTTATTCAGTTTGTTGAAGCTCAATGGAGAGGTAACTAACAGGATGCTGAAAAGTGCATAACAAAGATGGTGGGAATGTATACCCAGTAAAGTAAGCTGAGACTGGCAAACTCCAGATTCAAAAAAGGAAGAGTACTGTGATCCTCTCACCACTTAAACTTTCGTCTTAATTTATAAATAAAGACATCACTACAAATGTTAACGCCATTATATAATTACCTTGTAAATAATTGTAAATTGTATTTGAGTTTTATTAGAATTTAATTTAGTTACATCTATTTTTATTTGTATTGTTTTATTTAGATTTAGTTATATGAAGAAAAATGTGTAATTATATTTGTTTGTAAAAATGAGTAATAGAGACAGTTGCTCGGGGCTGATGATTGTTGCTAAGAGGCGTCACCTAGCAACGGATCGACCATCTTAGTTTTTTATAGCAGTTCCGACTAATTAGTGGCTCTGGTAGCGTCATTAGCAGCCCAGTCTGCGTTTGGTTGATGCTATTTTTATTTGAAATTTTTTGAGTGTACTCGTCGTCATAACAGTTCGGAACCAGACCACATCTGTGTTTCGATTATAATATGAGTTCCAATTAATTAAGTAATTAGTGGCCAACCCCTGAACCCAAGGAAAGTGTGTAACCAGCCCTGTCTGCGTTAATTTTGTCGGCTCGCCAAATACAATACGACTGTTGGATATTTGGACCATCGATGAGCCAGATCTACATATCTCGGCAGCACTCTTCCTCGGACCTGTCGCAGTAGGGCAAACGGTTCGCCGAGCAGTATTTATTTTATATATTTATTTCTTTGTTTTGTGTAAATTAGTTTTATTTTAATTTTCATAATTTATCGAAGTATTTTATTTTTATCTGAAAGGCCTTTTTATTTTTACTTGTATATTTTGTTTATGTTAGTTTTTAAAATGTTTAAATTGAACCAAATGAGTGTTTAATCCGAGCAAGTTTATTTTTTGTTCATTTTAAAGCCTTCCAACAAAAAGACATAGTCGATTTGAGCTGGCTTTAACAACAAATAAGAATCATAATTAAGGTACAGAAGTAGCCTGGCTTATAAACAGGAAAGGGAGGCGCCAGTAGGTGCTATTGTATATGTATAATGTATTGCATTATATTATTATCTATTCTGTAACCATATAAAAAATAAAGAGGTTTGAAAAAAAACAGTATATGCTAGCTTTTTCTATATTCCTTCTCATCTGCCAAATCAAATGATCAAGGGAAAAAAGTAAGAAAAATAAATATCCAACAAAATAAGTCAACTATAGCCGAATTAGCTAAGTTACTTTCGGGGGTGAAATCCACTCTCTTGTTAATACCAGAGCCTTATGGTTATAGGAGGACTATTGAAGGATTAGAGGGACAGTTGAAAGAATCATTCCAACCCCATTTGAAGCTTGCATCTGGACCTGTAAAGACCTCTCTCACAAATGAATATGAGAGACACCACAACCTTGGGATTAATAATCAGGGTTGATATAAAAAGATTAAAATGATAATAGGATCTTTTTATGCTCCCCATGTTTAAGTGATATGTAAAAATTCATTTTTATTGTATACATGTTGCTCTATGGCAAACGGTGAATATATCGATTGTAGTCCCCGTGTGGAGTAGCTAGTCTCCCATCGGGCGCCTCCCCAGGTGGCGGATAGGAGGATTCTCATCAGATATGGCGGGAACCGGGGAAATAAAATACCCGCGGTGGACAAAAACTAAAATAAAATCCAGGCTCGACGGTTCCTAGAATAGGCGGCGTACTAGTCAGCGTTTGTTCCTCAGGTTAGAGGAGCGCTGTATTAAACCTGGCAGTAGGTATAAAATGCTATTTTCCAAAATAAAAATGGAGGGAAATATTAATAATCATACAACGGTGCAGGAGCACGGAACCCCAGTACCGGCGTCGGAAGGGAACGGGAAAGGGGGTTCCCCGGCGTAGTCATCATACGTCCGCAGTGCTGCAATGGTAGCATTTAATGCTACAAGGATCACTGGAAAAAGTGAGACTAACGAAAGAAAAATGGTGGCAGGAAAAGTCAGGCTGTTTTCGGGAAGTGGCAGTGAAGCCGACAAAGACCTGACTGTCGAGAAGGGAAAATGAGCCCCAAAGGAAAATAGAGAGAGGAAGGAGGGGGAGTCACTTCTTTAGCCCTACCCAGAAATTGAAAGACCCGTCCAGAGGGCGGAAGTAATTCAAAGACGGGTCAAAAGCTACTTGGAAAGAAAAAAAGGTATCTCATGAGATCCAGAAATACCTAAATGCCCAGCTGAGAGAATTAGCCAATATAATAGTAGAACTGGAATTCCAACGGAAAGTTATCCCGGAAATAGAGACTGAAATGGTAAAACAAGCCATGTATACCAATGATCTACACAATCTCTCAAAAGGTCTCCCAGATTGTGCTCCAATGGTAGCAGAGGCTATCGGGGACGCCATAGGAGCGGTCTATGACCAGAAGAAAAAATAATGGGTTTCGCCTACTCTGAAAAGGGTTTCTGGCATAATATAAGACCTGGAAGGGAAAGTCGACGAAGAAGCCCATTAGCCCCATTACCCACAACAACCACTTAGAACGTACGGCCGAATGTTGGGCTAAAGGAAGAAAGAAGGGGAATGAGGACCGAAGAGTAGTGCAGGAACCGAAGACGATGGAAGACTGGGTCTTCAGTGCTAACTCCGCTGAAGGAGAGGAGTAAATATAAGGGCGCGAAACAGGCCCCAATGTCCCAAAGGTCCAGCCAGACACCGTTCTGTAGGGGAAGGAACCTTAAATCGGATACCTCTACAGACGGTGAGGAAGAGGAAAGTGGAGGCTGGAAAAAAGCCGTGCGAAGAAAAGAGGAAGAAAAAGAAGACCCCAGACCAGGAAGTGCCTCCGGAAGTAGGGCCAAAGGAGAGGAAAAACTAACCTTCACTGGCGTCCTTGCGAGCGTTTCGGCCATTCCGCTTAAACCCCAGGTGACTGCGACAAGTCACGCTCAAGGGAAGCGCAGCGGGGTGGACTGCAAAAAGATATATACAAGGAACTCCCGTGCCAAGAAGAATTGAAGAGCATTGGAGACATAAAATTGATAAAAGTCACCCAAAAGTGACAGAAGGCGCTGACCAGGCACAAAAGCCTCTCATCTGGTATAAGTTGAGGGAAAAAGGATTACAGGCGAGCCTTACTGTGGCACGCAGGCCTCGCCTGGAAGTAAAAGGAGTCCCCAACATTTGGGACGGGAGTATCCTGGAGAAATACCTTTGGGACAAAATTCCTATAGAGGCTCCAAAGGAAGATAAAGACAGGAGGGAGTGGCTTAGACCCTGCTTCTCCACTCCCGCGAGGGGCGGCATCACAACTACGTGGGTGCTTGAGATGCACCAAGCTATGAGACTCGCCCTGATGACCCTATCTGCGAGTGACGTCAGCGGAGGATGGTGGAGCCTGACCATCAGGGATTACCTGGACCCCTTGCTCTGCCTTCGGTGCCAAGAATACGGACACCCTGCCAAAGCCTGTATAAAGGAGGTGGCGTGCAGGTGGAGCCCAGGGACTGGGCACAAAGTAAAGGAGTGTCCAGAAAAGAAGAAGGGTGAACCCTCGTTTTGTAGAAATTGCAAGGCGAGTGGCAGAGCAAGGAAATATCTCCGACATTGTGCGGGCAGCAGGGAATGCCCGGTACATCAATATGGCCCGGAGACGAGTGGTTGTGGACAAATTGAGAACTCTCGCCCGAAGTGCTGACATCTTGGCGATTCAGGAGCCTTGTTGTCGAAAGAATGTGGTCACAGGTTTTGGAACTACGTCGAGGGTGGTTGGTCTAGACAGTGGCGAGAGGAGGCCTAGAGCAGCGATTGTTGTCGTTAACCCTGCCCTCGAAGTATTGGAACTGAAGCAATTCACCACAACAAACCAGGTGGCAAGTCAGGAGGGGGAGAGTTGCCTTCGCTCTGGCCTCAGCATATATGCCGCCACGACAGGCGAATGTAAATATCAAGAGGATAATATAGCTGCTGTGGAGGCTGTCGCGCTAAAGTATAAAAGCGTGATAGTCTGTTCCGACACCAATTCATGGAGCACGACCTAGGGTTCTGTTCGCACAGACGCTAGAGGAGGCTGGTAGAAGAATGCGTGGTGAGGTGTCAGCTGGTTATTATGAACGAGCCTTCTGGTCCCACATTTGTTAGAGCGCGGGGCCAGAGTTGGATAGATGTGACACTTGCCACGGCTCCCATAGCAAAGCGTATTGCAGACTGGACCCTACGGTCAGACTCGAGCTCCGACCTTCAGTGTGGTGGAGGAGGAAGGCGGTGCCCAAGAAGTAGAAAAGGGCTTTGTGACCCAATCGGCGAACTGGAGAGCGTTTTCCAGTGAATTGTAGGAATACTGGCTGACAGAGAATGGGAGGAGATGACCCCGATAGATGAGGAGCCCGAGATTGACCACAGATTGGCAATGCTTACGGGCGTTATCACTGAAGTGGCGAGTATTTACCTCCAACGCCGAAGGGCGAGAGTACGTACGGTCCCATGGTGGCCGCCGGCTCTAACGCAGTTAAAAACAGAATACTACATGGCCAGGCGTAGGTACCAGGAGTGCAGAAACGACGACAGGAGGCCAGCACTTCGAGAAGAATCTAAGCATAGGTATAGGGTATAACGAAACGGAGTGCGTTGCCAGAAGAAGAAGTCCTGGGACAAATTTATTGTAGAGGAATCAGAAAAGAATCCCTGGAGAATCCTGTACTGGGTGGCACTGGGAAAGGTTAAGCCGTTACAAGTGATGACAGCTATTAGAGTGAGAGGTGCCCAGGCAACCACCTTGGAGGAGGCTGTCAAGATGTATATAGATTATACATACCCTAGGGATGATCCGTCCCCGGATAGTGCAGATGATAGAATGGTTAGACGCACCATGTCCACCATGGGATATGTGGGACGTTCGTCTTGCTGTGGACAGACAAAGGATCGGAAGGGCTTTCTCTGTTTGATTGAAGAAGAGAATTATCCCTTCTTCAGGGAGTTCATTTACGGGTGGAAGGAGGTGATAATATATTTAAAAAAAATCGATTGTAGCCACTAGCCGTTATGTACTAGGTCTAACGGCCGGTTGCCAGTAGGTAGTTGTAAAAGCTTTTGTTGTGAGTGTGGTGTTGTTTGTTCTCACTACAGTAAGGACGTATTATGTTATTTAACCGTAACTAATATAACAGTAATAAGAGTAAAGACAATTATATGTGTCCACCACCCTCGCGTTCAACACCCCATAATCTAGATCTCCCTCATCAATGTTTGGAAAGACTTCTCTGTTACTCCAGAGAGGTAGATTTACCGCTATTAATGGGCAGAGATATTATGCTCAACACTTGTTGTAGGGAAGCACAGATACCAATGAGTGAGGTAAAGCCTTGGTGGAATTTATAGCCTCCACTGATTTAGAAATTCTTAACAGAAGTGGCAGAGTAACTTTTGTTACAAGAGAAAAATACAAGGTTTTAGATATAACACTTGTATCAAGCCGCATTAAAAGCCTTTGTAAAGACTAGAGGGTTAAGTCAGACATAACATTGTCTGATAATTGGATGATCATGTTTAAGTTAGGAGCTTCTGAGCCTCTTCTCCCATTGAAAAGAAACTCGAGGAATACATACTGGGATCTTTTCAGGGAGAGGCTGGAATGTGATTCATCATGTTTGGAATTCATTCATATATGTTGGGAAGACTTTCCAGGTCACAGTTAGACATGGAACACAGCCTTCTCAAAAGAACTGATATATCAGCCTATGGCAAAACTTGGGCAATGATAGAATCCAGTCAGATGGTGGTCAACTAAACTGACTAAATTACAAAAAAGACCTACAAAAGCCTATAACATGGTATATTAGACAGAGGTGGACTAGAATTAATAAGTATAAAAGGGAACTAAGAAGTGATAAACAAGATGGCAGTGTAAGTTCTGTAGCAATATAGAAAGCATGTCGGAAGCCTATCAACTTAAAGCTATTAGGCAGTAGTGATCAACAGCCATTAGATGCGCTAAGGAAACCAGATGTAAAGTGAACCTCCAGCCTAGAGAAAATCTTGTCCCATTTAATGGAGACACATTTTCCAGGATGCAAGCATAGCAATTTAGACAATCCTCTAATCATGGACTCTCTCAGAGAGGCTCCCAATGAAGAAGAAAATTGGGCGTTAGCGAGGTCTATCATTATGAATGGGGCGAAGAGGTGGGTTGTGGGGAAGCTCAAGCCATATAAGACCCCAGGTAGAGACAGTATTCTCCCATGTATATACATTTTGCTTTCATAGAAGGACTTAATCCATTACTCCTCCGTATTAGGGCATTACTCAAAGCCTCTCTGGCATTGGGTTATATACCAGAAACATGGAGAAAATCATTGATAGCTTTTATTCCTAATATTGGAAATAAGGACTATAGTGTCACCAAATCCTATCGACTGTAAGCTTGTCCTTCTTCCTTTTTAAGGTTGGTAGCAGTTTATCTTACAAGTAAGGTGTTATTTCCAGGCAAAATCTATTGAAACTGCCCTGCACCTCTTGGTAGGAAGGATTGAAAAGTCCTTAACACATAAGGAGTCCACTTTAGGACTCTTTTTCGATGTAGATGGGGAATTCGACAAAACCAGGCCTGAAAAAGTCTGTAAACTCTTAGTACACATTTCTGTCCCGAATGTGTTAATTAGTTGGGTCAGATTTGATCTAAATAATAGAATAATTCTGTAATAATAATAGAATTACCTGAAGAAGGCACCAGACTACAGGCGCAGGCAGTGGGGGATAATCCCAGAGGAGTTGGATCTCACCATTACTATTGTGCCTAGTTATGGGCAGCCTATGAGAAGAGATTTGAGGACTCTAGAATATTCGCTCAGGCATTTGCGGACGATGGAGTGATCCTCATGACAGAAAAAATCATAAGAACTGTCATGGAAATAATAATCACCATCTTTTCAGTTAAGTTACAAGCTGTCAGCTGACTGAGTATCTGATCAGCTGTTCAATAAATATATATAGTGGGACGATCCCATCAATAAACAGTGTTGATTTAATGCTCAGAGCGAGTTGTTCACTCTACCTACTTCCTTTTTTATATAAGTCTCTTCCCGCAGTCACGCAACTGATAGTCAGCCATTCAAGTCTCCCATTCCAGTCACCTAAAGTCATCTCTACATCGGTAAGAGGGTTCAAGCAGGCATTAGAGTCACTGGTGGAGTTTAGGAAGCTTAAGTTAGTGGGTCCATGGACATTAGGGAATCTGAACTGGTAATGAGAAAGCTGACAACACTTCTAGAACCAAGTTAGGCCTAAATAGAAATGAACTCTGATTACTAATAGGAGTTCTTACAGGTCATTGCAGACTTGAAGATATCTTAAGATTTGTGGAGTAAATAAGTGGAAACGGTCCTACATTGTACAGCAGACAGTGACTAGAAGATACAGTCCTCTAGGCTCTGATAGAATAATGGAATATGAGGCTTCCTCCATTATAAGGATGGTCCCTTTTAAATTTCATTAGAAAATTAAAAAGGTTCCAATATTCATTAAAAGAACCATTCCATTGGTCTGTTTTGGAATTGGCAAAAAGGACTAATAGGCCCACATACCGGATACGTTCTTCCAATATTACCAGTACCTTATAATAGCCTCACTTATAATATAATCGTTTTTGTTATTGTTGCACAAGAAAACCTTCCTATAAATTCTTAAAGTTCAGAAGATCGTTATTGGACAAGGGCAAAGATTTACCAAATCGTCTAAAAAAAAAAAAACCATGAAAAAAAAAATTCATTGCTAAAACAAAAAGTTCACCTACGAGAAATTTGCCACTTACTAAAAACCAACTCAATAAACAAATAAAATCACTATTCACACCTCAGTGTGATCCAGGCACACATTATGGCCATTGGACTTTTGACTTTCACCTTCTATTTACACTTTTATGATAACAATAAAAAAAAAAGGCAAAATGAAAAGAGATGAAATATAGACAGGGAAGGAGACTAAAACTCATGGAAATGGTAACCTATAAATTCAAGTTTGTTCTAGTATTTTTATCTCATACCGGATAATTTAATTGCACAGACACACAGTGTTTTTATAAAGTTAATTGAAAACGTTATTTACATCTAATATGGTTGAATTTTATAGTATAAATATTACACCAAAGTTAATGATACACAAAGGGGTAGGAAAATGCTTTAATTATTAAAAACACGTTCTGAGAAAAAAGCATGTAGCTGCATGACTACCGCTTGCCTGAACATTGATTGAACACAGTGTTCAAGAACTAACACAAGGCGGGCCGGGGACAA
>NW_027115511.1:906326-915722 GCF_000696795.3 Halyomorpha halys
TTTACCAGCTAGGCCATTCAGAGGCTTGGAAGGAATTTGCCAAAATATGTAGCTGGATCTTAAGATGCAGTTTCATACTACAATTTAAAAATTATACCAACATCAAAATAATAAATAGAACGACACAAACAGTCTGGACATTACAGCTGTGGAAAAGGCTCATATGCATTACCTTCAGATTTCAAGAAAAACGGAGTAGTGAAAGAGTTCCAATTCCAAACTGTGTTCATCCCGGGGCCGCATAAATCATAGCTGAGGACATGCAAGTGGAGTCTTTGCTGCAACTGGAATGCATGGTAGCCGAACCTATGGCAATAACATTATGTCTTTGCTCAAAGCATACCATTTACATAAAATATAGTTATGTTACAATAAGAAATAGTAATAATAAAGTAGCAAATTTAACTATAAGATACATCATAATGATGAACTGATACTAGTCATAAATTGTTATGGAACAAACATGAATCGAAATACAGATTCCTGCATGAACAAAGGAAAATAATATCCATTGCGAAATAAAACTATCTAGTTGAAATTTTACTTTCTCATTACAGTTTAATGAGGCAATTTAACCTATCACTATCTTCAAATTCCAAAAGTGCTATTACTCCTTAAGGAATTTGGAAGGTACCATATCCCTATCCTTTAGGAATAAGGAATTAAGAAGCTACTAGAGTACAACCCTTTTTCGGGATATCACGTAGTTGTAAAAACAAAAAACTAGATTAATTGCACCAGATCGAGGGTTAAACATATTGTAAAAATGAACAATACATAATAATAACTCAAGAAAGTGTGGCATGATGGAACCGCTATCTGAGGATTATTTTCCATTACCATAGATAAATTACAATGAAGCCGCTAAGTTCGGACCACCCATAACCACATCAAATAGGTTTTCTCTCCTTGATTTTCCGGAACTACCACAGAGACACAAAATTTATACGGTGACAAACGCTCATTAACAAACATTTCTCTCAGGAAATATAAAGCTATACCAACTAAAAGACCTAGAACTGTTAACTCTTTTGACAACCCCTGGGATTCACCCCCTTTTTCAAGGTCAGAAATTTCCGATACAATACTTCCCATTCCAAAAAGTTCTAATTTCAAGCAGGCGAATCGCCTCCCCAAATGCAAATCCAAATTGCCGGAGCATTCATAATAAATTTCAAGAACTAATTAATTATATGGATATAAATAAGGTACATATCGCACTGCTGCAATAAACCTGGTTCAATAAAACAAAGAAATACGAAATTATTCTGTAATAAAAAAACATAGAAACTATGGCGGTGAAGGCATTATCATTCACACTCGATAGAATACAAAAGAGCGAAATACAGATTCTGTCGAAGTAATTTGCAGTAGAATCTACTAACTTAGATCCTAATATCTGTTTCGTTTCGGTATATATCCTCCCTCTGTCAGTCCAAGCGCCACCCACATCGCTAGCATTCTCTCATTTCCAATAAAATAAAGGACTGCTCAGTAATTATAGGAGATGATTTTAACGCCGAATACAAATTTTATGGCTGCTTAAGAGACTCTCCAAGAGGCAACATAATAGTTGAACAATTATCTCAACAGCCGGTCGTATTACTGAATGAATTTGGCAAAGCTACACGACTTGGAAGTTCAGGACACAAATCCTCCATCACAGATCTGACTTTTGTAAGTCCGAAAGTATCACATAGGATATCATGGTCAATAACTGACAAAATCCTAGATAGTGACCACCTAATAATGACCATTTGTTTCCGTTTTGGTTCATTCACAGCTATTACCCAAGCTAGAAGGAATTTTAAAGAAACTAATCGCGATTTATATGTCATGCAAATTTTAAGCCACATTCGGTGTATAACCTGAAATATTTAACCACTTTGAAAAATCAAGCAGCAGATACTAAATACTATCCTTGGAAAAAGTTTTTCCCAAAACCTTGGTGGAATGAGATCCTGGAGAAGGCCTATAAACAGAAGGCTGGGTCAATAAAAGATTATAGAAATATGAATGTAGAGAATTATAAGATAATAAAAGCCAACATTAACAAGGTAAAAAAACTCATAGCTAAGGCAAAAAAAAAAGACAGCTGTCTCCAGCTGAATGAATATATATCCTAACAACTACAAAACAATGTGGGATAGTTCGCTGTTGTTGTTACCATGATTGTTACCACTTCCAACAGTCAAAAAGGATTACTTCAGCCGCTGTTTACCCCCAATTATCACATTAAAAAAGTTCAATCAATTTTAAACTAACCACCACGATTGGAACTTCATTTTTACAGATGGTTCCAAAACGGTCGAAAGAGTAGGCACTACTGTCGTTTCAGATATTCACACCCTCTTATTCATGTTACAACCATATTCTTCGTTGTACCCTCCAGAACTCTTCGGAATCAATCGCGCAGTTTGCAATATGTCATCTGTTCTGACTCGGAATCAGCCCTCAAATCATTACAAGATACATTTTCAACACACCCATTAATAATAGAGTTGAAGCAGCATTTGAAAACTTTGAACAACATGGGTTGTAGGGTCTTGTTTTTATGGCGTTGTAGGGTGCTAGGTCATTGTGAGATCACTGCGAATGAAAATGCAGACTCGCAGGCCAGACTAATAATGAAGACAGGTCAAGTCGTAACATCATCAATATGCATAGATCACCTTTGATAGTTCAGCATGAGAGACAAGTTAAGAATGGTCCAACAGACAGTGAAACGTCCAACCAGAAACTTGAATCTGGTACGGAGAGAAAATGTGGTATTAACCCATCTTCGGATAGGCCATACTCGACTCACCCACTGTCATCTCATGAAAAAAGTAAATGCACCGACGTGTTGCTACAGCGGAAACGATCTCACCGTTAGGCATATTATCACTGAATGTATTGCTCACGAACCACACCGGTTCTCTTCAGATTTACAGGAGATGTTGAGAGAAGATCCCACAACAATAACAAAACTTTTTCACTTTCTAAAAATCATTAATATTTATATATAGGAAGATGGTCAGGGTTGCGGTCACAAGTGAAACAAAAATAGTTTAAAACTATTTTATTTTCCAACGTTTCGCCCCACTTTACAGGGCTTCATCAGGGCTGTCCAAATGAATAAGTTGACCGCAACCCTGACCATCTTCCTATATATCAATTTTTACGGTCAACTATATATACATATATACATTAATATTTATGATCACATATAGTCTAACTGTCCAGCATAGATCAGTGGATGCAAAATTTAATATAGTAATTTACTAACTACGTCAAATCTAATTGCAACTTTGTAAAATGTAAATCATAATTGTAAATATGTAATTGTAAATTTGTAACTTGTAATTGTAATGTAATGTAACTTGTAATTGTAATTGTTAATTTTTAACTTTCTCACTTTGTAATCTATTAACTTTGTAAATTCAGTGTAAATGGCCCTAGTGGCAGAAACACTTAAATAAATAATTCGCTGTATTCAAGGGAAGAGGTCTTCATCAGTAAAACTAAAGCAGAAGCCTTTCTTAAGCAGATCGGAGACAATTCCATACCCAGGCAACCACACACTCTAAAAACTATTGACCTAAATAAAAATAAAGTCAACTCAGCTTGTCCAATTATTTGTAAATTTAACGAAACAGAACTGGATGCTGGTTTACACGGCAAAAGATACACAGTCCCTGGTCTGGATGAAATTAGCTATGAAATGATAGCTCTTCTACCCAGAATTTTGAAGTTACAACTACTCAAAGCATTCAATGATTTGTGGAAAACAACAAACATACCTTCCGATCGGAGAATGGTTTCAATAATTGCTGTATCCAAATATGGCAGAGATCCTTCCCTTTTGTCTAGCTCGAGACCCATCGCCCTCATTTCTTGCCTTGCCAAGACTTTTAACATAATGATCAAACATAGACTTGAGTAGTTTCTCGAAATTAATAAAATATTAAGTCAAAACGTGTGTGGATTTCAAAAAAACCAATCAACAACCGACAGCATTATGTTTTTTATAAATGAAATATATGAAAATTACAAAAACAAAAATATTCTCCCAGCAATTTCATTGGACCTCCAAGACGCTTATAATAAAGTTAATATAATTAAGTTAAAAGAAATTTTGGTAAACATCAACCTCCCAGTTCTAACGACTAATTGCGTCGTTAATTACCTTTCATTTAGAACATACCACTTGCAAGCATCCGAAGGAGAAGTTAAGGTTAACTCAAGTTATGTTCCATTCTATTCAATATTTATACACATTTTATAGTCAAGCACCCTCCCAATAAATGCAACATTTTACAATATGCTGTCGATTTAATACTATAAACAACTTGCTCAAATATATCAGGACACCACACACTGGGTAAAGGATTCAATAAATTGGAAGAAAACCTACAAGTACTTAACGTTCAAATTAACATACCAAAATGCTAAATTATCTCTTTCACAAAAAGAAGAAAATTAAACTTAACACAATTGAGTATCCACACAAGTAGGGGTGCAATAGAAGCCACTAATACAATAAAATTCTTAGGGGTTTATCTTGACACGAAAGTGTCCTTTAGAACACACATCCAAAATACTTATAACAAAGCAATTAAAACATTAAACATTACAAAATCAATAACGTGGGTAACTTGGGGAGCCCCCCACATAATCTACTTACCATTTACAAATCTATGACGAGACCCATAATAGACTATGCACCCATAATATAAAATGAGTCAAGCTCACCATTAATTACAAAGCTAGATACAACACAAAACAATGCTCTTAGGTTGTGTTTAGGATCATTTCGCACAAGCCCTACAATGCATTGCAAGCAGAAGCAGGCGAATCGCCTCGAAACTGCCTTTACAGGAAATTTTTAGATGGATGAAAAAAGACTTCAATAGTGAATGGCAGGATAAGTATGCCTGGGAATGAAGTTCGAAAGGTAAAGATCAATTCACCATCCAACCTAACGTCTCTCCATGACCATGGTTCTCTAACATTTGTGTTAAATTAAACAGAAAAGAAATACTCTTACTTACAAGATTAATAATTAACCATGGTTGTACAAATAACGACTTGACACTAATTAAGTTTGAAAAAAATGATAAACGTTTGACATGCAACTCTCTAACATGGTTCTCTAACATTTGTGTTAAATTAAACAGAAAAGAAATACTCTTACTTACAAGAGTAATAATTAACCATGGTTGTACAAATCGCGACTTGACACTAATTAAGTTTGAAAAAAATGATAAACGTTTGACATGCAACTCCATCGAGAACCCATTACATATTATACTAAATTGCAATAGATATGATAAATGTAGGATTAAATATCCTCTCATCCAAAACAATAGCGCATTCCTCCCATGGCTGCCAGATCTAGATAGGGCTACTTTCAGTCGTTGTGGAAATGCATGGCAGAATACAAAATAGATTTTTAAAATTAAACAAATAAATAATAATTTACTTACTCTTCTCCATTCTATTAGAATGTAACAACAGGGGCAGTGTAGGACTCCAACGGGAGTCTTGGGCCGACGAAGGAAAATAAAAAAAGCTTATACGTGGGGTTCCTGGCCTTATAGACTAGAAGTGATCATTGGCCAAATTGTTTCCGTACATATTCTTGATCTACTATTACACTAAACCATTATGTTTATTTTCTTTCCAAAACAGCCGCTATCTCTTATGCTGAAACCATTTACTTGAAATTTGGTGTAAATTTAATTTCAGCCCAAAATAGAATTTTCAAGCTCAATAGTTCTCTTACATATATTAACTAATTGGATAACCGAAAATAATCAGTAGAGGAAACCTTTTGAAAAGAGAAATGTTTAACTAGTAATTTTTTTTTTAACTTTTTTTTATATACAATCAATGTCAATCAGAGAGAGTATAGAATATGAAGTAATGCTAGATCTTAACCCATCCAAGTACTAATTATTAAATTCTAATAAAGTGTATAATAAATAAATAAATAAATTAAATTATATACACCCACGATGCATTCTTTATTAGACAATAATAACTACTAGTTGAAAATTTGTTTTCACTCAAATTCCACTTTTCAATGTGTTAACGCCATAATATAATTACCTTGTAAATAATTGTAAATAGTATTTGAGTTTTATTAGTATTTAATTTAGTTACATTTATTTTTATTTTTATTGTTTTATTTAGATTTAGTTATTTGAAAAGAAATGTTGTTATAATGAGTAATAGAGGTAGTTGCTAAGGGTTGATAATCGTCGCTAAGAGGTTGCCTAGCAACGGGCTTACCCTTTTTTTATCTTACTTTTTTAGAGCAGTTCCGGCTAATTTATAACCCTGGTAACGTCTTTAGCAGCCCTGTCTGCAACGATTACTGGGCTGAACCTTTACCGAAGGTTCGTACCGGACGTGGCGGAATATCTTGTACCTTTTGACAATCTACTGAAGAAAGGGAACACGATAAAGGTAACACCGTCCAGAAGTGTAGAGAAAGGCTACAGAGGGAACCGGTCCTGGCATTCTCTGATTTCAAGAACCAATTTACCCTCACGACCGACGCAAGCGAATACGCTCTCGGTACGGTTCTATCACAAGAATACGAAGAGGGAGAGCGACCCATAGCTTACACGAGTCGACGTCTCACCGATGCGGAGACCCACTATAGCGCCCAGGAACGTGAGTTGCTTGGAATCGAGTGGGCAGTGGAACACTTCCGGCCATATATTTTCGGATACACATCGATCATAGACGGCTGCAGAGGGTTGGTAGACTGAAGGAGACATCTGCACAGATCACCAGATGGAAGGAGATCATTAGCCAGTACAATATGAACATTGCGTATAAGCCGGGGAAGGACAACGTGGTCGCAGACTGGCTTTCGAGGACGGTAATGAACAATGCAATCGAGTGAACCATCTGGAGACGGGAGACAGTTCCTAAGAGAGTGGACTCTGGGGGAAGAAGAAATGGAAATGGCGGACACCGAGAACAGGGAAGATACAAAGACTCTACTGCAAGTAGACCGACGGAAATGGAAGACCTCATTAACAACAAACGATGCCAGATCATCTGGAAAACCAAGACTTCAGGATTAATAACAATAGAGAACGGGAAATATGGCAGCTGTAATATCACGACCATCTGGTCCTCACCGGGTGTCAAAGAATACTTAATTTGGAGAGCATTGAAAAATGTATCAAAATAAGAACAGATGCACCACTTGTATAATGGCAATGCGGTTTTTTGGGACAATGTTCAGAGTCTCTGCCAGGTGGAAAAAATCGGTATTAACGCCATAAAGATGTGACGCTCGCCTATCACCAGGGGAAGACGAATCATACAGGGCTTAATGAGACTACAAGCGCTAAGCCGCCGTTACTTTTGGTAGGGAATGAAGTGCACCTTCCAGGACACCATAGGTAATTGTGAAGTGTGCCTAAGCACCAAATATGACTTGGCTTCTCCGCAGGCAATACAAGAAGAACCGTTTACTGCAGAAGCGCCACTTAGTAATCTACAGGTGGACTCGTTCACTTGGAGGGGGTACAGGTGGGTCACGGTAGTAGATGTCTTCAGAAAATTAGCAATACCGTACCCAGAGACAGAAAAATCGGCAGGAGCAGTATTGAAGGCCATACGAACGTGGTTACAGTATTACGGCGTTCCAGAGAGAATCGCATCTTACAACAGACGGTATACCGGAATGTAGGGACGAACCGTGGAAAAGAGCTGCGGAGATACGATTCAGGGTAATCACAATCTGAGAACATAATGTGGTCACCATAGAGAGTTTAAAGGAACCCAGAAAACGTAGAACGGTCCATTTGGGCAGTTGAAACTACCTACAACGGCGAAACCTTGTCGGCCTGGAATGCCCTCAACCCCCTCCTACTACAAGAAATTTGTTTCGGAAGATTTTCGTTAAAGAAAATTGTTAGTTGTCTTTTTTGATTCATACAGAGAGTGTTGTTCATTACAATTCTTTTCAGTTTTACTTTGCTAATTATTTTATTTTTAATTAATATTAAATAAATATTAATATTTATGTAATATTATGAGTTTACCAGGAATTTTCGTAAACTGGTGGGAGGGGGGGGAGTTAGTCTGATGTAACGCCAATATTAGGTGATCGAGTGGATATCAAATCCGAATTATGTAACGAATGCGTAATGCAATTTACTAATTCATATTCTGTTTTAGAGGGATTAGAAAAAATGAATAAATAGTAAAAAAAGTAAAAGTCAGTGTTTGAGTAGCAACAGAGTTGGTGACTTCTCTCTCTCTGTATAAATATATTGTCAATTCTATAAAACTTTTGAGGTTAAAAAACATCCAATTTGAATGTATATAATTTTAAATTAACATATTGTAGCACAACGTTTCGGGACCACTGTTCCATATTCAAGTACTTTCAAAAACCTACAAACAACAATAATCCACCATAATAACAAGCTACATCTGTATATATTATATTCACCTCATAATCAGTCAAAAATTTGAATTTCATAAAGGAAATCATGTCATATCTACATAGATTTACATTATTCTCACTTTTATATCATTACTTGTGCTAAAGTGAGGGGAAAAATGCACCAAATTTTTCCCCTCACTTTAGCACAACCATTGCTCTATATTTCTTGCAACCTCTTTGGACCTTATCTCATGACCACTGTGCTATTTGGTTACCTCCCAATTTATAAGTCTGATTTTTAAGCATAAATACACATTACACCGACATTGTAAATAGACTCATAATATAAACATAAAAATAAGAAGAAATAAACGGGTTTAGATAAACAAAATTGGAAAATTAGTGACTATGGACAAAATTAGTCAATCAGTTTAAGGTTTGAAGAGCACCGTAATAATGGCAACAAAATTGGAAAATCATAAGGTAGTAGGAGTACCAGTGACCAAGGACAAAATGACTCAATCAGTTTAGGATTTGGAGAGCAGCATAATAATGGCAAAAAAATTGGAAAATTAGAAAGTAGTAGGAGTAGAAGTGACTACGAACAAAATGACTCAATCAGTTTTAGATTTGAAGAGCAGCGTAATAATGGCCACAAAATTGGAAAATCATAAGTTCGTAGGAGTACTAGTGACCAAGGACAAAATGACTCAATCAGTTTAAGATTTGAAGAGCAGCATAATAAAGAAAAAAAAATTGGAAAATAAGAAATTAGTAGGAGTACTAGTGACTAAAGACAATATGACTCAATCAGTTTACGATTTTAAGAGCAGCATAATAATGGCAAAAACATTGGAAAATGAGGAACTAATGACTAAGGACAAAATACATTAGTACTTCTAATACTTTCTTATTTTCCAATTTTGTTGTCATTATTACGGTGCTCTCCAAATCTTAAACTGTTTGAGTCATTTTGTCCTTGGTCACTAGTACTCCTA
>NW_027115511.1:916290-916778 GCF_000696795.3 Halyomorpha halys
AATTTTGTGGCCATTATTACACTGTTCTTCAAATCTTAATCTGATTGAGTCATTTTGTTCTTAGTCACTTCTACTCCTACTACTTTCTAATTTTCCAATTTTGTGGCCATTATTACGGTGCTCTTCAAATCTAAAACTGATTGAGTCATTTTGTCCTTGGTCACTAGTACTCCTACTACCTTATGATTTTCCAATTTTGTGGCCATTATTACGCAGCTCTTCAAATCTTAATCTGATTGAGTCATTTTGTTCTTAGTTACAAGTGACTAAGAACAAAATGACTCAATCAGATTAAGATTTGAAGAGCAGCGTAATAATGGCCACAAAATTGGAAAATAAGAAATTAGTAGGAGTACTAGTGACTAAGGACAAAATGACTCAATCAGTTTAAGATTTGAAGAGAACCATAATAATGGCAAAAACATTGTTCTCCTACTACTTTCTAATTTTCCAATGTTTTTGCCATTATTATGGTTCTCTTCAAATCT
>NW_027115511.1:916844-919082 GCF_000696795.3 Halyomorpha halys
TTTGTCCTTAGTCACTAGTACTCCTACTACTTTCTAATTTTCGAATTTTGTGGCCATTATTACGCTGTTCTTCAAATCTTAATCTGATTGAGTCATTTCCAACAACAAAATTGGAAAATCTGAACCTAGTACTAGTACTAGTGACTAAGGACAAAATAACTCAAACAGTTTATAGTTTGGAGAGCACCGTAATAATGACAAAACAATTGGAAAATCAGAAAGTACTATGAGCACTATTGACTAAGGACAAAATGACTCAATCAGTTTTAGATTTGAAGAGCAGCATAATAATGGCAACAAAATTGGAAAATCATAAGTTAGTAGGAGTACTGGTGACCAAGGACAAAATGACTCAATCAGTTTAAGATTTGAAGAGCAGCATAATAATGGCAAAAAAATTGGAAAATTAGAAAGTAGTAGGAGTACAAGTGACTAAGAACAAAATGACTCAATCAGTTTTAGATTTGAAGAGCAGCATAATAATGGCAACAAAATTGGAAAATTAGAAAGTAGTAGAACTAATGATGTCCTGTAATGTCCTTAGGGACAAAATACACTAGTACTTCTACTACTTTCTGATTTTCCAATTTTGTTGTCATTATTATGGTGCTCTCCCAATCTTAAGCTGATTGAGTCATTTTGTCCTTAGTCACTAGTACTCCTATTACTTTCTGATTTTCCAATTTTGTGGCCATTCTTACGCAACTCCTCAAATGTTAAACTGATTGAGTCAGGACGAGCCTCTACCTGGTAATTGCAAGCCAAGTGGATTTCCCTGACCGATGAATAATCCTCTTTGAGTAAGATGAGAATATCATACTATGTGTTCAGTCCACAAGAATAACATTTATGTGTGGGGTTTATATAGCTTGGCTGTATATTCATAAATACTAGAGGGGGGGACGTCATATGCAACTATGGTTTCCAAGTAACCCAGCACCACCTAGAGGATAAGTGGATAATTAGACGCCAAGAGATCGAACAGGAGTGGGGTGTGCTCTTGAGGGTGGAACGAGCATACTATTCTTCTTGGTACCAAAGCCAATTAATTATGTCTGGCAAGGAAGTCAGCATCGAGCATGGTACACGGAGCAACAGAGAATGGCCACCTTTCTCCGTTCATCAGCTGAGAACTTCACACCATCCATCAGGTGACCGACGACATATGGGGCAGACAGCAAGCACCCAGTTACAAGATCTTTCCTACCAACCCAAATGGCGACCCTCATCACATCTCACCTATAGACCACTTTTTCCCCCATATCAAAATTTACTTACCAATCTAACCTTATTGTATTATTTTTGGCCTCTCCCCTTCACCAGTTATTTCATTTTATTTGAATATATTAAGTTTTCAAATTATTGATTCTCTAATAGGATTTTCGGATACCTCATGTAAGGGTTACGCCGCTGCAGTCTATATTGGGGTGTTAACACTGGAAGAGATAATTCTCTCCTGGTAGCGTAAGTCAAAACACCATATAACCATATGTATTATTATTCAATCAAGAATAGAGTCTTATATCACCATTCTGAATTTATTTTAAAATTCATCAAATACAGTCCTCTCTATTTATTACAACCACCAGTGACATCATTAAATTACAATTAATTTGGGCAATATACCCCAAAATGTATTCTGGGGAATGTTTAAATTAAATAATAAACACCTCCATCGCTGCCCTAATAGAGACCTCCACTCACAATGCTTCAAAAACTGTGTAATATTACTTTGTTAATAATTTAATTGTAAATATATAATTCCAATAAATAAATGCAAACAAAAGAATATACTGATATCCAGTAATGTAATTTTTAATAGGCCAAGCCTCTCACAAGCTTTTGCATTCATAGCAGATTGATTACCCATGAGTACCATTTCTATGGTACCTCTTAGGATATAGCAAATAGTCACATTAGCTCAGTATAATATTTCACAACTTTTTGGTATCTCATGTTTTTATTTCACACTACTTCCTTCTGGTCACCTTCTCTATCCCAAACCTTTTATTTGATCAGTAAAGACCAACAGCTAGTTCCCATCCTTGCTCAACTATTGTCTGTCCCAACAATTATTAGGAGAGCCATGCTGCCCAAATACCTAGGGTTCCTACAATACACAGCATACCCATCAATCCATGACTGGACATACATAAACTACATGATTTATAATTTATATTATAAATCACTAATTTATAATAATTAGTGATTTATCACATCAATAATTTATATTATAAA
>NW_027115511.1:920399-925364 GCF_000696795.3 Halyomorpha halys
ACTGCCGTCAAAATAGCCCTGAAGAAGCCCTGCAACGTGGGGCGAAACGTTGGCTCATTAAATTAGTATACTTCTACTATTTGAGTTTTTCTTGACCGCACCCGGACCATATTCCTTTCATAAAATAGTTAGCTTTTCCATTCCTATGTGTACAATTGGAAAACAAAAATTCTTGATTTAGAGACCTTTTGATTCATTGATATCATTATCATTTAATGATGAAATTTCTATCCATAGAACACACCAATACCATGCATTCATTTTCAAGACTATATTAAAAATATTAGTGAAAAACATTTCAATGAAATCAGAAGTTTGTGAAAATATGTACTTTCCGAGAAAATTAAAATAGTTTTTGAGAAATGTTAACTTATATTAACCTATGTATTGTTACATATCTTATCAGTTTTTAAATAATATAAAATGAAACCTACCTCATATCTCTAGCTAAATTAGCGAAGCTTCTACAGGAATTCCAAAATGAGAGGAAATATATCAGCATAATTTTGTATTTTCCCTCGTCTGAACCTGTACAACATTTGTGCAAAATTTGAAGTAAATCTGATACGATGAGGTTTAAAACTGTCTTGAGTTAATAGAATAATCCTAACATGAGAAATAAAAGAGCAGCTACATTACATTCTTGGCATTCTTCTTTCAGCTCCTAATATTTCATACAGTTCTACAATCTCATCCATATTAAGATTTAGCAGAAAAAGTAATTAAAAATACGACAGTGTACACTGGATAACAATCACAAAAATATCATAATAAAATACTGGTCTAAACAAGGGAACTATATGTCAAACAAAATTTAAAAATAAAATAAATAAATAATAATAAAATAAATAAATTTGGCTAACAATTGAATATTTAAAAATTGAATAAAATATAAATTTATTCTTTTATAAATCAGAATCTGAAGAAAACCAACACAAATTATTTTTTACAAATTATTTTCACAATATTTATTTCTGAAACATATGAAAAGGTATTTGACATATGCTTGGAAACAATTAAACCAGATTTGAGTAATTTCCAGTTTTTGTTTGATTTATTATTAGAATGGTTATCTGAAATAACTTGATCAATAATCATTAAGATAATTAAATTTTTTTATTACATGAGAACATTTGTGACATTTTAATGGATTTGTCAAGAAATTCTTACGTTGAAGTCTTGATGGAACATCTATTCTTCAATATTTCTGCAATTTATTCCTGGGACATAAAATACCTGGATTAATCAATTAATTAATATGTAACCTATAAAATATTAATTAATATGTAACCTACAAATACATTAATTAATACATAACCTGTAAAACTAGTTGCTGCTTTGCTTTAACCCTCTGCATGGAACATCTACATAGCAGTTAAAAGGAACACTGGCCTCTCAGACTGGGAGAGCCATTTTTTCCATTTAAAAGCTTAATAATCAGTTTTAATGAAAAGGTTTGACTAAAGGAAGATTTTATGCGTCATATTTTATTAAGCAATTCTTTGACAAAAATATTATTGTTGTATACAATACAAATGAAAATTGGTAACTAGAGCTTATATCATAAAAAATTCAAATAACTTAAAGTAAAATTGAGGAACATTTAAGAGATTACCTATTATTATAGAAAATTTTTATAATCGATAGATATACGAAACATTTTACTAATTACAATTTTGAAACACATTCATTACATATTTTCATGAAGCATTCTAGACAATTAGGGGAATTACACTGATCATATTTGTAATTTGTTTTCCTCTCCTTTTGGTATGGACAGTACCGGCAGGTTTTTGGCTTCTCTAGACGATCGGTTCAGGTTGGTTTCTGTGACGTTCCAGGATCTATCTCCGGAGCCACTCCAGGAGCAATGGATATTAAACAATTTTTTATATTTGTTTTGAGAGTATCAGGTGAATTCACTATTTTCAAACATCAGCAAACATGATTTTTTGTTGGTGAAAATCCAAGTTCCAATATAAATTTGAATCTTCTTATATTTCTTGATGCAGAATATTTGTTATATAAGACGTAAGCATTACTGCAACTCAAAGAAATCAAGTAATAGCAAATTGCCAGTGGCCATCTTCTGGTTTTACGATTATCTGTTGGTGAAATTGTAGGTTCGTTCCTTCCCTCACCACACGTGAGTTCGCTGTGGGAGGGATGTTCTGTTCTTTCTTCTTCATCTTCACTAAGGACTTAGGAATCTTCAGAGTCCAGTTCAACTTCAGAATCAGCAGCTAATGCCATGCCTCTAATTCTGGTACACGAAGAAACGTTCTTCGGTGCACCATTCATAACTATGACCTCTAAAGACATTATAAAATTAGTTAAAGAAATAAATTAAAAATAATGCCATAATATACAAAAAAAGGAATACCGGTCTCTAAGGGCGTATCACAATTAAGGAAGCACGGGTCTTACAGACCGGAAAGAAACTTACCTTAGAAGGAAGATCTGTCCCAGAGACCCAGTAGACTTCGGAAAAGCAGGAATAGGTGGGATAGAAGCGCGAGGACACAAGGGCTGACGCAACCACTACTAGAGCCAGGAGTTAACTGAGACTGTCATAGGTGATGAGCGTAGAAAGAAGTATGGTTCTTCTTCTGCTAGAACCTAATTTTGATACTATGCTGGTCCCGCTGACCGGTGTTCCGTGCAGAGGGTTAAAAGTGGCACATCTGACAAAAAAAAAAGCATTTATTTTTAACATTCCCCCTCAATTTAAACAACTTATAATATAATACATTTAGAAACTAATCCCTTTGGGACTCTCTCTCAGCTTCGGGAAATGTGGTCTCAGTAAGCCCTTTGTCAAGATGTCCACTATCTGTTCTTTGCTGGGAACATATTGTACCTGTAGATCACCTTTCTGGTATCTCTCTCTTACAAACTTATACCTGACATTGATATTCTTATTTCGGCTATGAAATTCAGGGTTTTTAATAAGCCGGAGGGCACTTTGGTTTTCTACCATCATCACAGGAACATCGCTGGTCCCTACCAAAAACCCATACTAACAAAAAACAGCCATATTGCTTCTTTTGGCTTGTAGCAATAAATTCTACTTTCGTTTTAGAAAGTTTAATGCACTTTTGTTTGCTACTTACCCAAGTAAGTGCACCTCCACCATAACGAAAAATTAATCCTGTCATGGACCTTTTATCCTCTGTATCTCTAGTAAAATCGGCGCTGGTGTAAACATTTAATTTCTGGATTCAATCGCCTTGGCAGAGTATATCTAAATCATGTGTCCCTTTAAGGAATCTAAGCAATCATTTAGCCATACTCCAATGTTTCATCTTAGGCTTGTCCAATATCTGAGACAGCACACTAACAGTGAAATTGACAAATATATCAAACTACCTACTAATTTCTGCTAAGGAAAAGACTTGTGCAGATCTCCAGTGGAAATTTCTGCGAGGTGGCCGGGATTCAGAGGTGTTAACACAAAATTTGCTTCATCCATTCCTTTTTGATCAGCTTTTCTGTGTACATTTGCTGACTTATAAAAACAGAATCATCTTCTACATGATATGACTCCATACCTAAAAATCTCTTCACTTTATGACTAATAGTTGCTTTCAATTCTTTCTGAAGTTTTAGAAAGAAACCATCCAATACCTCATGATTTTTAGCAGCTACAAGTCCATTGTCTACATAAAAAATTAAAATCAAAGAATGATTTGTAGAAATAAATAAGCATGTATCCTCATCACAGCAAACCAATCCACAACTCCAAAAAATCAACAAACCACTTGTTTCACTTTCTAGAGGCCATATAAACTTTTCATTAACAGATGAACCCATGCTGAACCATCACTGAAACCCTTCGGTTGTCTCATATAAATTTCTTCATCTATTGATGCATTTAGAAACGCTGTTTCTACATCAAACTGGCCAAAAATAAATTTTACATATTTGACAATACTGAAGAAGGCTCTAATAGTATCCCATCTTACAACAGGTGAAAAAGTTTCTCTTTGATCAACTCCGAGCTTTTGAGAAAAATCTCTTACTACTAACCTTGCTTTATGTCATATGGTTCCATTAGTTCTTTCCTTTCTCCTGGAAACCGAAAGGTTGTCGACAGCCTCCCTTTCCTTGGGCAAGTCGACAAGAATCCATATATGATTCTCTTCCAATGACTCAAGTTCTTCAAAGATAGCTTTCCTCCAATGGGAACCAGGGATAGCCTCCCTGGCCCTTCTTCAGATCTCAGTGCCTCCTCTAATATGATGGGTTCCTGACAAGCAGCTAGCATGGTGTAATCCTCAAAATGAGAAGGTTTATTCAGCTTATCCTGTCTCTAAGCTGAATTTGGTTCGACTCTTCATTTACATCATTAACTTCAATTGGACCAGCTGCAGTAACCTGTTCAACATCACAAGGAACTTCCTGTTTTTGTGAATCTAATTCTTCAATCATTTCATTCAAATAACACAAGCTCACTTCTTCACTACTGAACACATCTTGACTGCTAATAGTTTCATTTTTATGTGGGAGCCAGACTCTGAAACCACCATTGTTCCTGAAACTATCCAGCTGTATTCTATTTGGAATAGACCAAATTCAAACTTTTTTTGTCAGATATGCCACTATTAAAGCCTATTAGCAAAATTCTCTATTCACAAAAATAATTAAGAAAAAAACTTGGGTAATAATAATAATAATTGATCATAATTTATTAAAAGTAATATTGGTCATTGATCAAAAAAAAAAAAAAAAAAAAAAGATAAATTGATTGAAACAAAAATGATTGAGGTACAAGCAATAACGCATAGCTAGAGTAACCAATGACTAATTGCTGAGACATAATTCTTAAACTTATCGTATATAAGACCTGCTGAAAAATTTCTGAAGTTGTAGGATATAACGTGGCACTATATTTTTGGAAGCTTCTGATGTATTAGACCTGCTGAAATATTTCTGTTATTGCAGGATATAATGTGGCACTGTTAT
>NW_027115511.1:925969-929478 GCF_000696795.3 Halyomorpha halys
TTATTGCAGGATATAATGTGGCACTGTTATTGGAAACTTCTCATGTATTAGACCAACTGAAGCATTTCTATTGTTGCAGGATATAACGTGGCACTGTATTTTTGGAAGCTTCTCAATTATTAGACCTAATGAAAGACTATTGTTGCGAGTAACATTGTATCATAATGTGATTCTTATTTATGCAATTTCAGACCCAATTTCCATTGAAAAGTATTCATTTGGGATTTGGTAACCCATTTTTGAAGTTGATAGAGGTGATCCCATTAAATCACTAATAATATGATAATAGGTTAAGTTAAAAGATAGAAATAGAAATATATATAAATAGCTACAATGAAAATCAACTTCACCCAGCCCATAATTATTCAAAAGGCTTGATTTTGGACTTTTTTCATTTCCCTTGTGCTGTTTTGGAGGTTATCAAAATTTCAGCACTATACTCACTATACGGGCCATGTAAGATTTGGCCATTGTATGTCTTGTGATGCTGAGATTTGCAGGCTGTTGTTAGTATGTCCAGTGATGCTGAGATTTATAAGCTGTGGTTAGTATGTCTTGTGATGCTGAGATTTGCAGGCTGTTGTTAGTATGTCCTGTGAGGCTTGATTTTTTTGGCTATAGTTAGTTTTTCTGTGATGCTGATATTTATAGGCTCTTGTTAGTACATCCTGCAATACTGAAATTTGTAGGCTGATGTTAGTATGCTCTGTGAAGCTGTGATTATAGACTTTTGTTAGTATTTCCTGTTATACCGCCATTTGTAGGCTGTTAGTATGTCCTGTGATGCTGATATTTATAGACTGTTGTTAGTATTTCCTGTTAGACTGTAGATTAGAATTCCTGTGATATGAAGGATGTTATTAGTATGCCTTTGACACTGTAATTTGTAGCCTATAGTTAGTATGCCCAGTGATGCTGTGATTTGTAGGCTGTTTTTTTAGTATTTCCTGTAAGTTCGAATTCCTGTGATATGAAGGATGTTCTTAGTATGCCTGAGGACACTGTAATTTGTAGGCTGTAGTTATTATGGATAAACCATTTGGACCACTATACCATTATTATTCAAATTATTCTAAGGGGGAAACAGTCCTAGTATAGTTTTAAAAAATATATATACATAATTCTTTCAAAAAGGTTAAATAAAACATCATTAATTCTATAAATGGATTTAAAGCCAATATGACTGAATGAAAAGTTTAATACTTTCTTATTGTACCTTAAACTTAATTAAGTGAAAGGAATAAAATATCAATACTGTGAAAAAAAAATTATATAATTTAAGTAATAGAAAGAATATATTGTTATTTTAGTGTATATGAAAGAATGTGTATTCAGTAATTATTTTATCATTCAGGATGAGAATAACTTAGATATTTTTAGCTAAGCTTTTCAGACAGGCACAAACCTCTTGGTTATTTGGGCTCAGGGAACCTCAAAACGTCAAAATCAGAAAGAAAAAAATTTGAGAAAAAAATAAATTATTTTTCTGTTGCTATGAGAATTTGTTTTCAAAGGCTTCTTGAGAAAAATATTTATTTTTCTGTTGCTATGAAAATTCATATTTAAGGATTTCTTGAGGTACAGAAAATGAATATCATTCTATAATTGTCAAAAATACTACAGTTTAACAAGAGATAATAAAGTTGTCAAGATATTTGGGAATGAGATTAGAAAAGATGGGGTGCTTTTTTCTCGATTTCCCAGCCAGTATTGACTTTTTCCTTTTTTCATTACATATTAAATTTTTTCTTAGTTCATATTTATTTCAAATAAACAAACTTAAAAATATTTTAGAGGAAGATTTTTTGAATGTTCAGCATCAAAGCCCTTTCAAACTATTTCATTGAGGATAAGACCTCGCTGATATTAAGGACCTCTTGAATGTACTTGATATACTGAGCTTAATCAAAATTGTTAGACCTCTTAATGAGAAAATTGAAAAAAATGTAGAAAATAAATTATATAAAATGACACTTCCAGAAAAAGCTACTATAACATCTTATCATTCAAACAAATGTATTTATTTCTAAGGATTAAAAATAAAAGCAGGGTTTAATTGTATCATATACAACATAATGCTAAGCATCATGTACAAATTGTATCATATAAAACACAATACTAAGCATCCTATAAAAATTACCAATATAAAGTAGATTATTTTTGGGTACATGACAAAATGACATATTCCCAATATTTTCATTGGCTGCTTCCTTTCCAAATGTACCCATTCAGTTCATCATGAGCGGTTATCTTTCAGATTTTACAAATATCTTTCCAAGGTATTCTGAAACTTGTTGTACTTATCCCTGACGTAGCCTTGCATAGTGTGACGAAACGTTGGTTACCAATAAATTTTTAATCTTTACTAATATGTACCTATATTAACTGCCCCCCACACTATCTTTCTACAATTTATTCCATTTAGTCAACTATTAATCTTCCCATAGATTATAGTAATTATAACATACATCTGTAAAGAAAATTTCAAATATATATCTTCTAATGACTTTTGTTTTTTCTAAAAGTCTAACATATAAAATGTGTAAATAAAAAAATAAAAGGTACAAAAGACATAGTAGCCAAAAAAGATTAATTTATAGGAAAACAAATTCTTTTTAAAAACACTACAGATTGAAAAGAGCACAGTAACAAACTAGTATACAATATACCTTCCCATTAATTTAATGCACCCTTCAAATGATGATGATAAAAATAAAAAACCCTAAGTATTAAAGTTATAAATAATTCACTCATTAAAAATAATATCTAAAATTGTCTATCAACCATGACTCTTAATTAGTTGGCAAGTAAATCTTTAAATTTTACAACCTATTAGTATTTAAAAATTGAATCCTGGATTGTATTTTAGTAAACTCCAACCATGTTACCATCTTGTCGTTTAAATGAACAATTTTCTTGGATAATTTTTGTTTATATATAAATAGATAAGCATTTGACATTTATTTCAAAAATAAATATTTTTAATCTAAATGTTTTGCTAAATGTATTTTGAGAGCTGGCATATTTCCAGGAAGGTAAGGACATTTATGACATTTCAAAGGTGTCTTCAAATATAAGCTACTTTGTGATGTTGATGGAAGATTTACCCTTCCTATGGACTCGAGGTCTTTTATCACTTCTGAAACATCAAATTGTTATAAATTAGAATAGATATCTTGATAGATTAATTATTTATTTTATTGATAATAGTAGAATATATATGTAATTCTGAAGAAAGGAGACAATAGACGATTGCTACAACAATAGAATAAAAGTCTCTTTCTACAGTTTTTAGTTAATCAAATTGTGAACTATTACACTTAATTGAAACAATCTTAATAAAGTTATTAACATAAACTAAAACTCATCAATTGAAAACGAAAATAAAACATTTTATGTAACCTCCTCCTATTAGTTCATCTGGGCACCGCTAGGGGTAGAGCTAGGGTTGCTCTAGTATAGTAGCATCACAGTTATTCAAATTATGATTATAATTTACACACACACAT
>NW_027115511.1:929547-931614 GCF_000696795.3 Halyomorpha halys
ACTAACAAGCTCCCTGAAGTAAACGCTATATACCTAATTTAAACCTTAGAATAAAATAAAATAGCTCTTCATACAATACATAAATGAGTTAAAATGAAAAAAACAAAACAATATTTACAAAAGTCAAAAACAATCTTAAAACAAAAAACAATAAATAACTAAATTTTCTGTAATATAATCTGGTGGTGCCTGACAATATGAGAACACTCCAGCCATTATATTGTCATTGCCAGAAGTTTTAACTCTTCAATATGGATAGTTCTCCACTTTTTAGGTTCTTTGATACTTTCTACCCAGACAATATTGTGTTCTCTAATAATTATCACCCTGAATGGACCCTCGAATCGCTGTATTTCCTTACCCCTGTTAGATCTCAACTTTCTGTATACAATCGTTCCGATTTTGATCACTCCCATCCTGTCAGTCACTTTTAAATTCTCCAAAGCCACCCTCCTGGTTTTTTCCTTTTCCATTCTTCCCCGTGCCTTCTCCTACAACTTTCTTCGAGCAACAGGTTGTTGTGTATCTCCTCACCATCTCCACTGCCGTGCCCTTATAGTCCCATTGGTATTTGCGAAGCCCAAAGAGGATCTCAAATGTCAAACCCCCATCCCAGCGCAAAATCACTCGCGTCTGTAGTGATATTGAATTGCTAAGTAAAGTCTGGGAACACAAGCACCAGCTCTTACTGCAGCTTCTCCATACACCGCCTAACATTGTCTTCCACCATATTGGTTATCATCACCTATCTGCCTTTCTTGAGGAGGTTGTTGAGTGGAACGAGGTACTCGGGCATTTATGGTACAAATCTCTGGAAATAATTCAAAGTTCCCAGCAACCTACGAACTCCCTTCACATCCTTAGGCACTGCCATCTTCCGTATAGCTGTAATTTTATCTGCGTTGCGTTTAACTCCTTCCCTAGAAATCGTGTCCCAAAAAATCTATTTGTGCCTTCCCAACAATGATTTTTCTCCAGATAGTTTGAGCCCAAATTTCTAGATTCTCTGGAATACACTGTGTAAATTTTGAACGTGCTCGTCTTCATTCTTACAAGGAGATCATCCATGCAAGTGAACACTAGATCATCCGTATAGATCTGACATACAGATTCATCTATTCCCCTCATAAACTGGATAAAACTCATCCGTCAGACGTTGGAAGGTTATGGAAGCATTTTTGAGGCCAAACAACATCCTGGTATTGGGTTGTAATATAAGTTCATAGCATTTTTCAATATTTAAATTTAATCCTCTCTGTTTATAAAATCATGTTTACTTTGTCAATAAAGTTTACATATTCTAAAAAAGGATTAGTCACGATGATTTTATGCATCAGTTTCAACCGAGATTCCTTATCTTTAATTGGTATTTTACTTGCTCAAAATGTAAGAGAAAAAAATTCATTTTTGTCATTTTCCTCAAGGTAGTATCCTTGGTCCCATCCTCTATACCGTCTATGGAGCTGACATTCCAACCAATCCTAACACTATCCTCACCATGTATGCCAAAGACACATGTGTGCTCGCTGTTAATAATAACCCATTAATCGTATCCCAAAATCTCCAATCCCACAGCCCTCGAAAAATGGTGTCGTAATTGGAGGATTAAGATAAATTCCAACAAATCCCATCAAATCACCTTTACCCTTCATCGTAAACCTACTGACTGCCCTACATTTTCATTTAATGATGTTACTCTTATCCCTGTCAAACAGATCCGTTACCTTGGACTACATTTAGACAATCGATTAACCTGGAATCCTCACACAAGACTGAAAAGACAGGAAACTGCACGTCGATTTCGACTATTACAGCACTTACTAGACAAATGGTCTAAGCTTCCAACACATAACAAAAGACTGATCTTCATAACAGTAATAAGGCCAATCTGGACATATGGAGTTGAGCTTTGGTGCTCCACTAAACCTTCGAATTCCTCTCGTATTCAATTCTTACAATCCAAAACATAAAATCCTCAATGCTCCTTACTTTGTCACAAATAAAATCATACATAAAGACCTTAATGTTCCCTATGTAACCGATCTAGCCCGAACCAGATATCACTCC
>NW_027115511.1:931789-935703 GCF_000696795.3 Halyomorpha halys
CCAATGGGTAGTTTCTCTACACGCCTGTAACACTCCAATTTAACTTAGATCAGATTTACTAAATGTATTATAATGTACGGTTGTAAATAGCAATAAATAAATATTAAAAAAAATTTTTTCGTCATTTAATGATTTTTTTTTCCGAAAAGGAAAATCTGCTGACAGTCAACAAAATTTGCAGTGTGCATGGCGATGATGCCTTAGGAAAAAGCACTGTTCATAAGTGGTTTGCTCGGTTCAGAACCGGAAATTTTGACTTGGAAGACACAAAGTATTTGGGTCGTCCTTTAACTGTTGATGATGACCAAATTCAAGCATTGGTCACATACAACCCTACTCTACGACATAGGATAGTGCAGAAACACTTAACTATCTCATGAAAGTGTCTCAAATCATTTGGGGGCTGCGGGATATGTTTCTTTAAGTGATACATGAGTTCCTCAGAATTTGATGGAAAAGAATTTATTGGACCGCATATCCATTAGCGATTCCACAATTTTTATGATCCATTTTTAAAGAGATTGATAACTGAGGATGAAAAGTGGGTCCTGTACAATGATATTGTGAGAAAAAAGTCCTGGGAAAATAAAGTGACCCACCATTAACGACTCCAAAAGCAGGATTACATCCAAAAAAGGTTATGCTGTGCATTTGGTGGCATTGGAAAGGGGTCTTTTATTTTGATCTCCCGCCCAACCAGACAATTAATTCTGCAGTATACTGTGCCCAATTGGAACAATTAACGGCAGCGGTTGAGCAAAAGCGTGCAGCATTGGCTAATCGCAAAGGCATAGGTTTACATCACAATAACACCCATCCTCATGTGTCTTTCCAGACCCGGCAGAAATTATTGGAGTTTGGCTGGGATGTGATCCCCAACCACCCTATTCAGCAGACCTAGCCCCAATAGATTTTCACTTATTTCAGGCCCTTCAAAACTCTTTCAACGAGAAACACTTTAATTCGCTTGAGGACTGCAAAACGCACATAGAGAAGTTCATTGCACAAAAATCTGAGAAGTTCTGGGAGGACAGAATTAAAAAATTACCTGAAAGATGACAACATGTAATACATCAGAATGGGTCATATATATTGATTAAAAAATTTTACAAGAATCTGAAGTTTTTATTGAAATCACCAGAAAAAAATGCTACGAACTTATTTTATAATCTGATAAATTCATAGTGTCCTCGAATGTGAATGCTGTGAATGCCATTTTATGTTGATCCTTAGGATGCACTTTAATTTTATGATATCCAGCCTTTAAGTCCAATGTGCTGAATACTGTTGCCCCACTCAGCCTGTCCAAAATATCTTTTCTGGGAATCGGATGCTTTTCATCTATGGTATTCTCATTCAGCTTCCTGTAATCTATTACCGCTCTGCCCTCTTCTTTTTCACCACCCACAATGGACTATTGTGCGGAGATATACTATCAATAATTATTCTCTGGTATTTTAAACTTTTGAGTTGTTCCCGGATGTGGTGACATGGCGCAGGTAGGTATCTCTTCTCTTTCACATACCTAACCTTGTTTTCGTTTAATGTAATCTCATGGACCGACTTCCCGGTTGCCCTGAGCATATCTCCTTCTTTAAAAAAAATATCTTCATATTCTCTCCTAAGCTTCAGCCTCCAGTCATCAGGAATCATCTAAGAAGAATACATCACTCTTTGTTTGGATCGCTGGTGGATTGGACATATCCTATAACTTAGAACCAGGCCTTTGTCTTCAGTCAGTAATAACATTTTTAAAACGAAGACATCGAGAATAATCATTCATCGATGAAGATTATATAATTGGTTAATGTTGCACAACATATAATTTAAGTATATTTGTAAAAGTAGCTATAAATTTAGTTTTATGTCATTGTGTTCTGATTGTCTAGAAAACCCGCCCTGAGATTAAGAGTCAATAATGTTAATAAATTTAAAATAAAATTCTCTTATCTAGTTAATATTTAATCTTTCCAGCTGAACCTTGTCATCTTCAAAGCTATATTTTGTATTTGAGAATATAAAAATTATTGAATTACTTAAATTTTTTAAAAAATAAATTTTGAATAATCATGAGAGATAGTTGACCGTGGATGACGTAGGAGGAAAAGATGGTTGGGGGTGCGGTCAAAATGAAACACAAATAAGTTGGTGTAACAAAAATTTAGAATATTACAATATATATATTGTAATAATTTAAAATTATTAAAAATAAAATAAAAAGAATTTTAATCGTTTTTTAAACTAAATTCAAATATAAAAGAGATAGCTAGGGTTTAAATTTAAAAAACTTAAATATCAAAAAGATAATATAATTTTATTTAAATTTTATAATATAAAAGACTCTTAATCTCAGGGCGGGTTGCTAGGCAATCAGAAACAGGCACTTACAATAATTACACTTAATTAAATAAATATCTATTTTACACATGTATATATTTTTAGGTATAACAAAACTAACCAAGTTCACAATCTTCTTTTGATGATTCTTGGTATCTTCTTTTTTCTAATGTTATGTCCTATCGTCAAAAATGGCTTCCAGCTCCTTCCAAAAAGCTATGTCTCTCTCACAACAATGGCTTCTAAGCTTTCCCGCTTTCAGCCGAAGGACGTCCTCTCATCATGCAATCCAAACTCAGAGTGTCCATCTCATCTCCTCTATCTTCGATGTTTACTGATCAATCCAAAAATAATCGATTGTGGTACAATCGCTCCGCTTTACTTGCTATGGTTTGTGATGCGAACAGTCTATGGACAATTGTTATGTTTTTCTATTTCTTCTTTGATTTTGATTTTTCTATAATTACTGTATAGAAACAACAAAGGTTGAAAAACTTCAATCCATCTTAACACAACCAACCCAACGAACACTTTGGAAGGACGCGCACCGCCATCTTTCTTGTTTTGAAAAAGCGTATTTCTTTTAGACAAAGAAAACTGGTTAGCTTGCTTTTTGGATAAACAAAACATATTAACAATCCTAAAATGATACATAAAACAAAACATATTAAAAACCCTTTATACATCAAAATACACTATTTACTCAAACATAGGATATTACAATATGTTTTTATTTTATGTATCGTTTCAGTATTGTTCATTGTTGTATTGAATCAGAAAAGCAAGCCAACCAATTTTCATCATTCAAATATGAAGTGAAGATACGTTATTCAAAATAAAGAAGATAGAGGCATGTGTCCTTTTCGAAGTCCGTTGATTCATGTTGAGCAGATTCAAATATTTTAAACTTTATTTAGCTCCCCATCATAATTGCAATTACAATAAACTTAAGAAAAAATAGAAATCAAGAATAAGTATTAAAGAATAATATTTATAAACAAATTCATACGAAAAAACTCAAAACCATTGGGTTACAATCGATATTGAGAATGAACACCTTTAGAAGGAGAAGGAATAAAGCTTGGTTTTAGATCACTTGATGTTTAGACCCAGGAGAGGGAGGACAAATCCTGAAGGCAGGAGGTCCTGAACATCCCTTTGTCTACTCTCACTAGTAGACATCTTGAAAAAGAAGACATTAAATACATTTGGATCGCCGAGAGTTTGTTTGTGTGTTGAAAACAATAATAATTAATTAAATAAATAATTCAAACTCTATCCATTATAGTCTCAAAACTTTTTATTTCTCTTATACGTCCAAAAAAAAAAAAATAAATAAAAATATTTTTACCTAATGTTTTGAATGTTTCATAGATATTGATATTTTTGACCTGGGCAGAACAGCCTGGATGAAGTTTAGAGTTGTTAAATTATATGGTTTCAAAGTGGTATTGAGGTAAGATAAATTATAAATAATAATGGAAGATTATTGATTGACCATGTGTAAAGATGAAAGGAATATGGTCCGGGTGCGGTCAAAAAAACTCAAATAGTAGAATTATACTATTTTATTGAGC
>NW_027115511.1:939143-942178 GCF_000696795.3 Halyomorpha halys
TGTAATAGAAACTGTTTTGTAGTAGATTGTCCCTGAAGATGGTCGGACTGGCCGAAACGTTGGACGTATAAGAGAAATAAAAAGTTTTGAGACTATAATGGATAGAGTTTGAATTATTTGTTTAAAGGATTACCAGTCTCAAGAAAATATTAAGATTATAAATAAATAATAATTAAATATAATTGCAAAAGTGTTATTAAAGATAAGTGTTCTGATTGCCTAGAAATCCACCCTGAGATTAAGAATCTAAAATGTTATATTATTCTCCTATCTGTTTAATATTTAAAGCTTTTCATTTGAACCCAAGCTATACTTAAGATATGAGAATAAAATTAAAACTATTAAAAATTCTTTTTAGTTACTTTAAGATATTTATTGAATATTACATAAATTGTCGCCAAACTGGTGTGGCCTGATTCTTTACTAATTAGGTCATGGGAATCAGGACACAGGTTTTAAAAGAGTGAAAATTAAATAAGTTTTTTTTTTTTATGTATAACTTAAGAAGTAAATGATGGAGGTAACTGTAAGTAAAGGTAACTGGGGGTAGAGATCCTAAAGATGTGACTCTTGTAAATAGTGTCCATGATAATAAATTAGTGGGAACAGATTCGGTTTCAAATTCAAATGTTGAAAATAATGATAATTTTGATATTAAAACCATGTCTCGACAATTAATGATGATGATAAACGATAGTACAGAGAAATTTTAAAAATTGGATAAACAGAATGAAAAGCAAGGGAAATCTATCCAAAATTTATCGAATCAAATTGAAGCAACTATCATAGAGTTACGTGAAGAAAACAGGATAAGATTAACAGAGTTAGAAAATAAGTTAGATGAAAAAGTTGAAGTAGTTGAAACTGATTTAACAGTACATAATTCTTAAGTAATTGGATGAAAATATTGATGAAAAAGTTGAAAATTTTGAATTTGAAATTAATGAAAATTGTGAACATTTTGAATTTGAAATTAATGAAAATTGTGAACATTTTGAATTTGAAATAAATGAGAAATCAGAACAAAATATAGGAGACCAAAGTGAATAAAATAAAATGGGGTTAAAAGAAAGTTGTCTAACGAAAACTACTGTAATACAGCAAATATCTGAATTGCCCGAAAAAATGATTAAATGCTCTGTGAAAGAAAATAAACCAAAAAAACTATTAGTGGGCTTAAAATCAAAACATAAATATGTTATAGAACCTTTGAGTCAAGGGAATCATAATGTTAGATTTTACAGGGTGAAAATCCGAGAAACATTAATAAATAAAGAAGATATTCATAAAATAAAATTTAAAGATTGTACACAAAATGATGATTATAAGTGTATGCCAGATATCTTTTTAGTTACATAAAATCTTTATTGAATATTACATAAATTGTCGCCCATTTGGTGTTGCCTGATTATTTACCTATTAGGTCATGGCAATCAGGACACAGCTTTTAAAAGAGTGAAAATTAAAAAAAATTTTATTTATATATAACTTAAGTAGTAAATGATGGACGATAAAGTAAAGGTAACTGGGGGTAAAGATCCTAAAGATGTGACTCTTGTAAATAGTGTCAATGATAATAAATTAGTGGGAACAGATGCAGTTTCAAATTCAAATGTTGAAAATAATGATAATTTTGATATTAAAACTACGTTTCAACAATTAATGATGTTAAATATAGTTAACCAAAAAGTTAAAGTGACTCTTTGTTTTGGATCGCCAGGATAAAGTTTTCGAAAAGAGTGAGAGAGCCAATGCTTCTTTAACAGTCTGTGTTTGTTTGTGAGAAAAAGAAAACCATAAATCATCAAAAGGAAGATTATCTACTAAATTGGTTAGTTTCGCTCTACCTAAAATTAAATACATTTGTAAAAGAGATATTAATTTAATTAAGTGTTATTAGTAGTAAGGTGTCTACTCTGATTGCCTAGAAAAACACACCCTGAGATTAAGAGTCTATTATGTTATAAAAAATAAAATAAAATTCTCCTTTCTGTTTAATATTTAAAGCTTTTCGTATGAATCCAATCAATACTTAAGATATGAGAATAAGTAAAAACTATAAAAATTTGTTTTTTATTTACTTAAAATAATTTTTTATTGTTACATAGATTGGCAATTTATTATAACTACTACGATTGAAATTCTGTTCCATTCTGAGTCCATGCTTCTGAATATTTGTTCAATAACATCTTTAAATATAGTTTGATAAAACCAATTCACATTTCACTATAATTTGATACATATTTATAATACAAAATTTATGTTTTAAACAATAATTTATTTTTTACTGGAAGATTATTGATTGACCGTGTGTATAGATGAATGGAATATGGTCCGGGTGCGGTAAAAAAAAACTCAAATAGTAAATAATCATACTATTTTATTGAGCCAATGTTTCGCCCCACATTGCAGGGCTTCGTCAGGGCTAAAAAAGATACAAAGTAAGATATAATAAGAAAAATTAAAGGTTGTAAATAGTAAATGAAAAGGGTAATAGTAACAGATAGATAAGAGAAGAAATATTAAAGAAAGTACAACTAAAAAGATGAAAAAAGAAAAAAAAAAATACAAATCAAATGATGAGACAGAATGCATACCTGTTTTGACGACAGTCAAAGACAGAGTGACGGTTTGTATTGGGAGGAGTGGGGATGGCAGTTATGCCACAATAACTAAAATAATTTGTAAAGTAAACATAATAAAAAAGTATTTAAATTAGGTGAAAATAAATGGTAATATACATAATAGGGGGAGAAGAGATATTAATAAAATAAAAAAACAGATAGAAAAACAAAGGAAAAATAAAGTATAAAATAATGTGCCATTATTCATTACATTATTTTATACTTTTTTTTTTATTTCATTAATATCTCTTCTCCCCCTATTATGTATATTACCATTTATTGTTCACCTAATTTAAATACTTTTTTACTATGTTTACTTTACAAATTATTTTAGTTATTGTGGCATAACTGCCATCCCCACTCCTCCCAATACAAACCATCACTGTCTTTGACAGCCGTCAAAACAGTTAT
>NW_027115511.1:942272-943997 GCF_000696795.3 Halyomorpha halys
TTATTTTCCACTTATGTTTTTTCTTTTTTCCTTTTTGTAACTATAGTGTTTGTATCTCTTTTAGCCCTGACTAAGCCCTGCAACGTGGGGCGAAACATTGGTTCAATAAAATAGTATAATTATTTACTATTTGAGTTTTTTTTTACCGCAATCGGACCATATTCCATTCATTAATTTATTTTTTATTACTTATAAATTTACAAAGACAATTGAATAAGATATAATAAATAGTAGCTGTTACTAGCCACCGTTATAATAACTAAATTTACTTAAAAAATTAAAATAATTGTGGTCTTAACAAAAAAAAAAATTAAAGCCAATAAAACATTTACAAGCTTTTTAAATGAACTCCCACACCTAGAGAACCTTTTGGATATTTAAAGAGGCATACAACATGATAAATTATAAAAAATATATCTTCGTAATAATAGATTATTCAATTAAGAACTTGTTTCAGAAATATTCTGAGAATAATTTTGACAAATGAATTAATAAATTCTTTAGGAATTTCTTCAAGCACCTTCACTTCACCAACAATGGACCAAAACTAAACCTGAACTTACACGAGAAAAAGAAAACAAAATTCAAGTTATAATAACAAAGCAAAACTTTATACTACCCAAGGTCAGATAAATTCTAGTGGACTAATGAACAAATGCTAATTTGAACTTAATAGAAATTATGAACATTTTGACTTTTCAAAAGATTGTTAAAATAGAAATTATGAACATTTTGACTTTTCAAAAGATTGTTAAATTAAAAAAAAAACACTATGAACGTAGTTAATGATATAATCCTATGATAGAATGCTCGGCTGTGGAATGCAAGAACAATGTAACACCTTCACCTGGTTACCACCAACCAGGTGCCGTACCACATTAATTTAACATTTAAGAATACCTTTAAGGCCTTATATATTATCCTATTTCCAATCTTACAAAATTTATTTTCAAGTAAAATAATTTTTTCGGTCACATATAAATTTAAATAATATGGGTCAATCCCGATAAATGTCTTACTAAAATTCAAAAGCCTAATGAATTTATTTTTTACTTCCCCTGTAATTATTAATTTCAAATTCAAAATTTTCAACTTTTTCATCAATATTTTCATCCAATAACTTAAGAATTATGTACTGTTAAATCAGTTTCAACTACTTCAACTTTTTCATCTAACTTATTTTCTAACTCTGTTAATCTTATCCTGTTTTCTTCACGTAACTCTATGATAGTTGCTTCAATTTGATTCGATAAATTTTGGATAGATTTCCCTTGCTTTTCATTCGGTTTATCCAATTTTTAAAATTTCTCTGTACTATCGTTTATCATCATCATTAATTGTCGAGACATGGTTTTAATATCAAAATTATCATTATTTTCAACATTTGAATTTGAAACCGAATCTGTTCCCACTAATTTATTATCATGGGCACTATTTACAGGAGTCACATCTTTAGGATCTCTACCCCAGTTACTTTTACTTACAGTTACCTCCATCATTTACTTCTTAAGTTATACATAAAAAAAAAACTTATTTAATTTTCACTCTTTTAAAACCTGTGTCCTGATTCCCATGAGCTAATTAGTAAAGAATCCGGCCACACCAGTTTGGCGACAATTTATGCAATATTCAATAAATATTTTTAAATAACTAAAGCTGATGACACATGTATACTTTCTGTAGACAACGACCCAACTAATGCATCACAAACACTACAGGCACACA
>NW_027115511.1:944733-957777 GCF_000696795.3 Halyomorpha halys
AACATTTATATTAAAACTAAAAATAATTTTTAATAGTTTTAATTTTATTCTCATATCTTAAGTATAGCTTGGGTTCAAATGAAAAGCTTTAAGTATTAAACAGATAGGAAAATTTTATTTTATTTTTTATAATTCTCAATAATAATATTCTTATGATTCCCTTCATGAATAATTTTCTGTAATACTTATTCTTAACTTCTATTTTTTCTTAAATTTACTGTAACTACAATTAAGATGGGAAGTTAAATAAAGTTTTAAAATATTTGAATCTGCTCAACATGGCAGCGATTCAACGGTCTTTGTACTGGCACTGCCATCTTGGCTTTTCTAACGATCTTTTCCTCTCCATATTTGACTGAACAAAATTCGTTAGCTTGCTTTTTTGATTTAATACAACAACTAAACAATACTGAAACAATAAATAAAATAACAACATATTAAAAACCATTTATATATAAAAAATAACGATTTACTCATAAAAGAGGATATAACAATATACATAACTTATAATATATGTAAGCATTATACAATCAATAATTTCAAGTACATTAAATTTCAATTGTATACAATTTTTCCGTTTGAACAGAAAACTTCAAACAACCCACAATCATATGGCTAATTGTAACACCAGCGCCCCATGTGGCTGAGAAAACAAAGGCACTCACACTCACAAAATTAAAGCCTACTTTAAAATATTTATATAATGGGTTCAGATCTAAATTAAAGAAATTAAAGCATCCAATCTAACAAAATACTTAATTTTTAGAACACGTCTACATAAACTTTGTTTAAAAAAAATTACTTTCAGAAGGAATGAAAAAACCAGTTGTGTATGAATTCCAATGTTTCTTAGTCTTCAAAGTTGGCGAATTGAAATCATCACTGATTACATGCATGTGCAGTCTTTTCATAGAAGGTTCAGCATGGTAACCAAACCTGCAAAAGAAATTTATTGCAACTTCAATTTGAACTGTTAACTAAGTAGGCTAATTTTATCCCAGTTAGATACTATTAATTAACATAAATTTACTTATGGACACACTAAGACTATTCAAAAACATAAAGCGAATTTTTTCCAGTGAATAAGAAAATCATCGAACTTGATTACATTTAACTTAAAGATATAAACAATCTCTAATAAACAGGGTTCCCTGTTTTGTTTTAAAACTCAGGTAACATTTTTAAACAAATACTAACATTCAATTCAATCGCATAAGTTAATAAATGAACTATCTATCTGTAAATGAAACTCACATACTTGATAATGAACAATGAAACGAAATAATACAATAAAAGAATACAAACAAGATTGGAAAATTACTTGAATTTCCTTCCACCACCTTTTTCCCTTGCAATTTCCCGGCCTTTCAAGTCCATTTTCTTTACTAAAGGTAGATGAGAGCCGGTTAAATCTTTTATAGAGGGAATATTTTTCCAAGGGAGCACCAAAAAATGGGCCTCTGCTTTGGGATAACAGTCTTTAATTACGACAACATCGTAATCATTATGAATCTGCAAACGAGGGTCTTTCATTGCATCCAACAAACCGTAAGTCCAGGACATTATGTCCTAAACTTGAAAGAAGAGCACTATTGAAAAAACAATCAGGAGAAATGTCCAAGTGTGGTTAGAAATCTGCTGTTAATAACAAACAACATGCGAACAACAACCTTAACAGAAATTAAATTGAGACTGAATTGTTACATAACCTACCCTCTTTTCAAGTTAGTCCCTGGAAGTATAATGAGAAACGAGATTATTTATTTACACTTTATATATTGAATTTTTACATTTAGTATGTATTTTCGAAATTTAAAGGGAATATTTCTACATCATACACTTCTCGTATTATTTATAAAAATTTCTTTAGGAAATAAAAATGTACCTTGTACTAAAACTGGATTTTGTAAATGTGAATTTCCTAATGGTATGGGGGTTGATTTGATACTTCTTAAAGGATCACATTTTAAGTAAGTTTATGGTTTTCCTATATGTCATGTATGTTTCTTATAAATAGATTATTTTACAGATCTTAGAGAATTCAATCAAAGCATATAATTTATCAAATTCTACCACTATATATCCTTTATATGGCAATTAATCGGTCTAATTCAGTAGATAATAGATTTTTGAAACATTATCAGTGCATATTCTAAAATGTTGGTTGTTTAGTAGCCCTATTTTTCTTTTAGTATCTTAATTTCACTCTAGATAATGGACTTAGTGTAGTTTTATCCAAAACACTATTGAAAGTTGTGGTGATATTGTTATCATATGAAGACTCACAGTCTGATTGATAAAACATTATTTTTTAAAATAAAATCCAAGAAATAAAATATAAATAAGAAAAAGTACTAACTTCCATTCCCCTATAGCTGAACAAGCTATTCATTAACCTTTCATTACCTGGTTTGGTCTTGTATTCCTGTTCTCCAGTTTTTGACTTTCTGTTTGACTGTAGTACCCTGGACCCAAACAACTGAGTCTGGGTCATTCTAATCTTCTAGCTTGGTAAAGGGTTTCAATTCATGGTATGTTTTGGGATTAAAATATTTTTATGAATGATTTATCAATGACAAATATCTGAATTATGTATTGACTTCACTATTCATTCAAGTCTTAACCAGCACTGGTTTGAATCAGGCCTAATCAGAATATGGTTTTCTATCCAAAACTAAACTTGCTGGAAAGTGTTTTAATTTTAAATGCCTCTAGGAAGTCCTGAAGCCTGTTAGTTCACTGTAGCAGAAGTAGAAAAAACAAAGATTAAATTTAATGACATGTTTAAAATAATATATTGTTGCTTAAGGTTGTAGTACCTCAAAGAAAAAACAAAAAATTTCTAAAGCATTTTAAAAAATCTGATGCGGTGTGCACCACACAACTTTCACTCTCCTACCAACAAGGCAAGTTTATAAAAATCATTAGTTGTTTTCGAGAATACAACTTTTGTGAAAAATTTATTCTACGAAGTGGTACTTCTGGTCAGTTGATTTTATTGGAAAAGTGCTGTCACATCCGAAGTATATGCCCACCTTAATATGTTATTTCAGTTTTGCTTGACTTTTCTTTTTTGTGCTTGCCTGTTCCTAGACACAGACCATTTTCCAAGACTAGATTTTTTAATTGGAGAAGATGGTTGGGCGTGTAGTCAGCAAAAAAACATAATTAAACAAAACATTATTTATTTATGCTGATGTCTCAGGTCTTCATCAGGGCTATAGAACAAAAGAGACAACAATCATAATTTAGAGAAACATAAAATTGAAAAATGAAATTGGAATTATACAAAATATTGAATTGAAAAATACAAAGTAGTTGATTGATAGCCATGGAATTAGACAGTAACAGTACTGAAGTGAAAGTAAAAAAAAAATATATATATGCTTCATTCTAGAGACATCTCAAAAGAATTCTCTAAGCCAGAAGGAATTACATAAGATGGTTTAGTTGAGGTATTTCTTGCGTGATCTTTTATTTTCTTTTTATTATTATTTTATTTTCTTTAGTTTTAAAAGTATATTGCTGATCTTTTTGGGCTTAGAGGTATCAAAGCTTCAGGGATGATGTATTTAAATAATACTTTGTAAAAATTAATTAATGAGTAGTGAATAGTGTTTGATTTTTCTTCAGCTTATGGAAATGTGATAAACCCAATCTTTATGAACACCAAAGTTTGTCAAGTCAATACATAATAGATTTTTAACAATGATACTGATTAGCTTCAGTTAAGTTTCTTTAAATAATATTTATTATAATAATTTTTTTTTTTAATTAGTATTTCAGTTAATGATAAAAGTAATGAATTCTTACTTTTTAACCCTTGTAATAATACCAACATAATTGTTGCCAATACAACTATAAATGAATGTATAGCTGGAGCTTCTGTAAGTAATAGCTACTATCTATGTTCACAAATTATTTTTATTATTGATATTATATGTAGGGTCATTAATAATTGTGAATATATACATTTTTTAGCTCTGCTTAGAAAAGCATATCGATAACAAAACTGAATTGTTCAACCTGGGGTTCTTAAATGAAAGTGATTTCAAATGGGAAAACATAAATATTCAACCAGAAATAAATTTTCACCACCTAAATAAGTAAGTAAATTATGTACATTAAGAACTTTTTCTTTTGAAATGTTACATTAACTTTCTTTTAGGACAAGCAGGATCACCCTGGACTGTGGATCTACAGAAACATCTTTGGAAGTAGAATCCATTTTAAATGACCACCATTTCGTAAGTTCTTTTTGTTATTTGTTTTGTTCTTTACATTTATTTATGAGATATTGCATAATTTGCGCCTGTTACGGTCTACTGAGCCTATGAATGTACACTGACTATAAATTTTATTGTCTCCTCCATTCCTGAACCATCTTCAATGAAACTTTGGGGATGAATAGGCATTAACTCATAGCTATGAGGAACATCAAGACTTATGAGAAGAAAATTTCTATAAAGCTATTAAAGGGAAAGTCCAACACATTGTATGTTAATGACTTCAACTGATCAAGGGTTCTTGAAAGATTCTCACAATCCTGTTTTAGTATCTAGTGCAACTATATAATTTTTGCATGTCTCCTAACTAAATTATTTTTATAAAAACACAAATGTCCACTCTTTGTTGAGTAAGTCACTTTATAGTATCTTTTCCTGAATTTAGAAATTTAATAATTTGAATTTCCTATCTAATTGAAAACATCTATTAATCAATGTGAAAAACAGTTATAATCATGCTTTTATATTATAAATTTTGAAAGGCTCTGGTTGCAAAACAGAGAAATCATAGGGATGTGCAACTGGATCATACACCATAAAAAGGACCAGGAGAAAGGGTTCTTAGCTGTTCTCAGAATCCCGGTATACAGCCTTGAGAACTTGAGAGCACGGGGCATGTGGATCTTCTATGGCCTGCACATTTTGAACCTCAGGCACATTCAAAAGAAGACGGAGGGTCGGCTCATGGAAATAGAACTTGAGGATGTGCCACCTCAGTAAGAAGCCCCTACAGGAATTGGAGCAATTTATGGCACTTGCCATCACCGAACGCACTACCCTCGGCATCGGGACTGACCTGGGCGGTGGCCTCTATTATTACATGTGTAGAATGTATGTATACTGGGCCCGGATACAAACCCCGACGATGGGTCGGCCCGAGGCTTGGCCCACGACTGCTGAGGTTTGATTTCGACCATGAAGCTGTTCCAGGTCAACTTGCACCACTGCACTGCTGCGTGTGGAGTATTTCAGAAATACATTAAAGGTAAGGACATTGACATTATCTTAATTCAAGAACCTTATCCCTATGATGGGAGACCGAAGGGTCTGGGAATGACTGGGTACAGAATTATCTCTGAGCCCATGCATTCCAGGGCCTGCATTGTTTATAAAAGTAATTTACAAGTGCTGCCTCTTTGGTAACTCTGTTCCAGAGACCTTGCAAAAAGAAATCACAATTGGCATCTTCGCAGACATTGAAGGTGCATTTGACAAAACTCCCTATAGCGTTATTAATCATCCACTAAGGGACAGAAGAATTGATCCTATTGTATCTGGATGGATAACCTCCATGCTGGAACAAAGGATCCTCAAATCGGAGCTAGTGCACTCTGTGCTGTGATCAGGCTCAAAGGGGGGTGCCCGCAGGGTGGGGACTCTCTCCATTACTGTGGTGCTTGGTGGTTGATTCTCTTTTAATAATCCTTAACAGGGCAGGCTACTACACGCAGGGCTATGCAGATGATATTGCTATCCTGATTGTAGGAAAGTATCCTCAGGTACTTTCAGACCTAGCACAGACTGCAACAAATATTCTGGCGGGCTGGTGTAAGGACAATGGTCTGAGCATCAGCCCACTTAAGGTTGGTGTCTGCGTCTTCACTAAAAAGAGAAAGGTGATAATAAGATCACCTATACTGAATTAGCCTAAGCTTTGCCAAAAGCACTATAAAGGCGGCCTATGGATTAAAAGCCAAGCGACATTGGCTCAATAAAACATTAAGACAGGCTAAGCTGTTCCTTGATGAACCCCATAGGGGATGGAGCAAAGAACTGCTTCGACTGGACAGGACCGCTCTTAGGATAATTACAGGGATCTTTACTGGTCACTGCAGATTAAATAAACATATGTTTAACCTTAAGCTAACAGAGTCACCCTTGTGTAGATTCTGCAATGCTGAGGACGAGACGGCATATCACAGTATTTGTTGGTGTGACCAATTTGCAGGGATGAGGTTTGGGGGGGGGGGTTCGCGTGGTGGAAATTTTGTAAAAGAAGGACACCCAGAGCAATACTAGGGTACTGGAACATGACCCCAGTGTTGGGACCAGCAATGATATATGCAGGTTATATGGTTCTGGTTGTGGATAATGCTGAATCTCTCCAGGTTGCTGTGGTTGAGTGGCAAGAAGAACTACAACTCAGAGGTATGCAAATCAATGCCACCAAAAGCAAGGTTATGTGTGTTGGAAGAAAGAATGAAGATCTCAGAATCACTTGCAATGGAGAGACCCTTGAGGAAGCTTCCTACGGAAAATATAAGGAAGAACCAGGCGAGACCGAATAAGGAATGAAAGGGTACGTGAAGAACTAGGAGTAAGATCCATCCAAGAGGTGATTGAGGAAAGACAGCTGAAATGATTCGGGCATGTTAGCAGAATGGGAGATAACTGTAAAACCAGGTGGCTTCTAAAAGCAAGACCGGGAGGAAGGCGACCTCAAGACAGGCCAAGGCTCATGTACGCTGATCTGATTGAGAGAATTGGCACAGTGATAGTAAGCTCAATGCTGGAGATGAGAAGGTTTGCCACCGGACAGGGATCATTGGACAAGATGGTCTGAGGCAGCTAGTCCACGCTTAGCAACATACAGGTGATAGTAAGAAAAGAAGTATATTGTGTAGTTGTAAGTTTAATTAATTGAATAATTTATGGGGTTTGTGCATAAATATTCTAGCTTTTTTGTTAAAAGTGAGTAAAAATATAATTTTTGTTATAAATATTCCAGCTTTTTTTGTTAAATATTGTCTCTTCAAGATCTGGGACTTGCAGATGGTCCAAATCATGAGTGGTTTGCAGAAAAAATAGTGTATGATTGAAATATAAAATATATACTGTAATTTTGAAATAATGATTTTTGCACAATTTAAAATTCATTGTTTTTAAATATTTAAAGTGATTTTTATTTAATTGAATACTCTAATATATTTACTTATGTTGTTCAATTTCAGGAGTTAAAACTGATATCAAAATTTGCGTGTGTGAGAACTGTAACTGATGAAGGGCACTCAGTATTTTCGACATTCTTATTAATTGTTCTCATTCTGTTTCTTTTTTATTTTGTTTGTGGTTTTTTGGTCTTGAGATTTATTAGAGGAGCTCGTGGCTGGGAAGCTATTCCAAATGGTGAATTTTGGAAATCATCATTTAACTCCATTAAAAAGGTATAACAAATTTTGGTTGTTTTAAATTTCTCTTTTTATTTTTTAATGGTAGCCAAAACTTCTATTACTTCTAGAAAATGGCAACCAACCTTGGCCAAGGAATCCAAAAAGATTTTTGGAATCCAAAAAGGTTCATTTACAAACATCAAGCTAAAACTTTTTGTTAAACTTAATATATCAAATAACCAATATCTCAAATTTTACTACTGAATTTTTTTTTTTTTATATGTTTAATCAATAATTATAATATCATTAAGCTTTCAATGATTGAAAAAACATTTTCATGCGATTCAACACATCTAAATCATAAAATCCATTCTTTTGTTGTTGAATGCATAAGCTCTTCAAAAATATTGTAATTTGATATTAATAAGTGAACTTAATACATGCCCGCTTCTATTTATCATTGTTGATATTCAACCATGATAAAGATGTTTTAAAAATGAAAAAAAAAATTGTATGTCTAGATTCTTTTCTTAGTACAAATTAATTTGATAATGGTTTATTGATTTTTTTAGATGTGTACTTACTTCATGAGTGGATGTCGAAACCCAGAAGTTTATGATACAATATAAGTTGGCGGCCTAAAACAAATTTTGAAGAAGTTCATCAACTACTAATCTATTAACTCGGGCAGATTAATAATGTCAAAAGGCTACTATTTTGTTAATAATTACCGTTTAGGGCGAAAAACATTTTGTGGTTGTAGTACTTTCAGAATTACTTCTTAAATATTTCTCTGTTCTTCTTGTTAGTTGTTTAACATCTGTCTGTTTTTTTATTTTTGTTCTCTCTTAAATTAATATGATTGATATTAATTATGTGCTTTCAATTTTTATCGTGAATTTTAATTAGTGCCTTTATTAAAACCTAATTCTGTTTGTATTGTTTATATTCACACTTTAGATTATTTAAAAATAAATAAAAATCCACTTGAAAGGTTGTTACTGTTACTGTTGTTAAAGTCTAATTATGATCATATTTGATTAATACAGCGTAGCTTCAAATGAACACTGAGAAAATGACTTTAATGTTTAGTTATGATAAGTTGAAAGTGTTTTCTTGGATACTTGTAATATATTTTGTTATGTTTTAATTTATCCTGTTCCTATTAGTCTCAGTGGTGTAATAAGCCTTTTTACAAAATTGTATTTTTGAAGTTCAAGTTTTGAATCACATACTTGCAAAAAGTTTCAGTTCAACACGTATAAAACATTATTCCATATTTCACACATTCTGATTTATGAATCATAGATACTGAATAGTTATGTAATCCAATGATTACTAAACTAAATTTCATGAGCTAATAAACTTTTTTATTTTGTGTCATCGTTGAGGAAAGAATGTGAAATGAATATTAATGATTTAATGTTTTGCTTTTTTTAACCAGTATGATCATTGATGTTTTTCAGTAAATATATAATAAATTTATATATAATTAGTCTGAAATATTATGCACATTTAACATTAAGTTTAGTTTGTAATTTGCAACGGTAACAATAGTTATGATTGTGAGCATTAATTAATGTTTAGAAAAATCAATGAGATGCTACTTAAAAAGTTCAATCTTATTGTAATAATTTATAATTACAATTATCATAATAATTTTCACTCACAACAAGGTGTAATTTATTTTATATGTAAGAAGATGGTGAGGGTTGCGGTCAAAAGAGAAACAAAAATAGTTGTAAACTTTTGACCGCAACCCTGACCATCTTCTTATATATCAATTTTTACGGTCAACTATTTATACATATGTAATTTATTTTATTTTATGATTGTCCAATTAAGTCAGCTAGTTGGTATTTGCTTCAATGTTATCACATTTCCATTAATATTTCCTGTTATATTTTTCATTTTAAAAAAGAAAATGAGAAATTCTAAAAACAGTAGATTTTATTGTGATAGCATTAAGCTAATTTGTTGAGTCTATCCTAATACTTAATTTTTAATATGTGCATGGGTGTATGTACACATGTTAAATCATAACAAAGAACTGATTGCCTAATTTTGAACTTGATCCTGTTTTTAGACATTATTAATCTCAGTAATCATCAGGAAAATATCAGCAGACATTTGATGTATACTTAACATATATTTCTGTATATTTGGCCTAGGTTTCATTATCCCTTTTTTAATAGTATATTTTTAATAAGTATACCAACTTTTATATAGTAATTTTGGAACTTTGTTTGGAATACAGTTGCCAAATTACTCTTATCTTGAGGTTGTTAGATCTTTATTGTAAACATTATGCTGTTTAGTTAAGTAATTTTTGCCATGATACAGACTTCTGTGATAATGTAAGACTAATACAACAATCTTGATATATTTCAGAAATATTTTATTATGGAATTAAACTGCTTTAGAATTATGTAAATTTAATTACATGATGAATAAAAACTCTGTTATTTTCTGTTCTTCTTAGACTTTTTTCCCATACCAATATCACTATCATTGCATTAAAAGATTTTGGTGCTCTCGTCAATGCTCTTAGTCCTTGATAATTTAAAGACATTTGTACCCTGGAGTAGGCTTGTATTTAATTATGAGCTAAATGGTGGCAGATGGGTGTTACAGGTTTTTGTATGGAAAAAGCATACTGAGCTTGCACCTGACAGTTTTCTGACTGTCAAATCATTCCTTGCAACATATTTTTTTGAGTTAATAGCTTAATTACCCTGCAGAGATGTAGGCTTATTATTTTTTAGAAAGCTGAAAATGAATTTAATCTCTTCATTTGTATACATAAAGAGTTTAATAATATATGCACTTCTAATTTTATGACAGGGCCCCAAAAATCTTTAAATTTTCAGTTTTACAATAACAAAAAAATGATGCATTTCTAAGAAAAAGGACATGATGCAGAATTTTATCAGTGTTAGTTAATAGATGAGTTATTTTTTCCTTGAAAAAATACACATATTTGAAATTATTGAAGTTGCTAAAAAGATATGATACTTCATAAAGCGACCATTTATATATAAGGTATGATGACACCTGATATCTGTTATAATGCCTATTTATTTTCCCGTGTTATAAACATAGGCGAAGACTTTATATACAGGATTATGAGAACAAATAAATCAGTATACAAGAAGACATTGAATGCGTGATTTCTCGTCCCGTTTGTTTTTTTAGTCTGTAAGTTTTTTCCTCTCTCTCTTTTTTTTATCCTTCTTTCCCCCCGCTGTACCTTAGGGCAACCCTATACCAGCGTTATGTTCCAAACTTCCTAACATTTTAATATTCTGTCAAGAAAGGACTCGGTCCCCAAGCCTCCTGCATAACAGGAAGCTAAGTTTCCAAGTGTTCAGGCCTGCACTCACGTTGGTCCAAATATCTCTGAACCTAAGTGAGGCATTGCTTAATCTTTATAACAATGGGGCACTAATTTTAACAACAAAGCTAATGGGTTGCCTGCAACTGGAGAGCTGTTCCCACTAAATTGGGTTCCAGTAACTTCCTACCTACATTCAAGTGGGTCTATGTATACATAGAATTGTTACATATATAGGTCATATTATTGTTATATTCTCTATATACATACGATTGTTACATCTATAAACATATAATTGTAACATACATTATACATATTATTAATGTTATATTAATCATTTGGTAAGGAGCCTTTTATTTGGAACACCTTCTTTGCAAACTTTTTGAATGCCCCAAACATATCGGGAGTCGCCACAAGTTCTTCTAGAGACCTAGGTGGCCAATCAAGCAAGGAGAACTCACCTGCTAATGCCAGTCTAGCACAAGTATACACAGGGCAGTCAAAAATTATATGTTTTACATCTTCCTCAGCTCCACAGTTACAGTTAGGGTCATTCCTTTTTTTGAAGAATTGTAACTTTGAATTGATGTTGCCATGCCCTGTAAGAAGTTGGAAGGTTCAGTGGTCTGTTTCAACCCATTCCTTTTTTATCCTTTTACTGACATCTGGGAAGAACTCGTGGGTTAGTCTTCCTATTGCACAGTTATCCCAACTCCTCTGCCATTCGGATAAGACAATGTCGTCGATTCTACTAGAAACTTCTTTGAATCTTCCTCTGGAACTGAGGAAACAACTTGATCCAACTCGGGCCAGCAAACTTCCTTAATGTTGTACTTGGCGATGGCAATCTGTTTTTGTAGGTCTATTGGCAGTTGACCCCTAATTACTTGTAAGGCTGAAGTTGGCGCAGTCTTATAAGCCCCAGTCACAAGTAATAGAGCTCTCCTTTGTGCCTGTTCCAACAATTTAAGATCTGAATACGTGAGATTTTGTCCCCAGGCAGTTATAGCATAGGGAAGAAGGCAGCTTTGTATAATATTTCTCTACACCTATATTTGAGGTCCCAAGTCGTTCCTGCTATATTATTGAGGCAGCTGTTGCGGAAAACAGGACTTTTTACTTCCTTTAGGTGGTTGATAAAATTACACCTTTCGCCCAAAAGAACGCCCAGAAAGCTCAGTTTCTGTGATGGTTTTATCATTTTATTCCTCATTACCACCCTGGGAAGAAAGCCTCTCATTTTCCCTTTCAAGAACATGAGTTAGGTCTTTTCGTAGTTAAGGAAGAGCTTCTTTTCACAGCACCATTGCTCTACTATAAGACTTACCTCAGCTGCTTTTGTTTCCAGATTAACTCGTGACCTTGCCTCAATTCCCACGCCAAAATCGTTGACATATGCGGCTGGTGAGTATCCTGCTGCCCGTAAATTTGCCAATAGTGGAATCATATTGATGTTCCATAATGAGAGACCTAGAACGGATCCTTGAGCGCAACCCCGTTGCATCACTCTCGTGATCCTCCTTATTGGTAACTAGAAGAAGACTGAACGCCTCTCCAAGAAGCATATGATAAGCTTGTATATATATTTCTTGGACAGTGCAGCCTTTTAAGTTTCTCCATTATTCTATGCCACCACAAACTGTCAAAAGCTCCAGCAACATCATAAAAGAGGACAACAAAATATTTAGAGGTGGAGTCTTTTGCCAATGTTAGGAGCTGATTGATAGCATCTGTGGTTGATAATCCCCTTTGTCCTCCAAACTGATCTGGAGAAAGTTGGTCCATCACTTCCTTTAGGTGCAGTAGCATGTGGCTTTCCAGAACTTTATCCATCACGTTTAAGAGGCATATTGAGGAATATGATTTTGTAGTAACTTCTGCTATCCCTGGTTTTAGAATCGCGACCACGTCTGCCTCCTTCTAAATTCAAGGGAAGACACCTTCTCTCAAGTATTTGTTGTAGAAGGTAGTTAAAGGGCTGATTAGGGTTCTTCAAAATTTCAGCATCTATCCTGTCTGGTCCCGGTGCTTTTCCTAGGCGAAGCTTATCGAAAGCCATATCCACATCCAGTTCGTCCAAGGGGGAGCATCTTCAGTTGGAGGAGGTACATCCATTTCAGTTCTGCATTGTACATGGTCTACAGTATCACTAATTGGGCCATCTTATCGGAAATATTTCAGCATTATGGCCTTCATAGTCCGTCCGGGATGCGTTGCCGTTCTGCAAAAAGGATGTGAAGGTATTCCTACTCCAAATCATACAAAGGGCTTTTCGGTATGCAAGTCCCAAAGGGCTGGTGCATTCCTGCCTTAT
>NW_027115511.1:958457-959669 GCF_000696795.3 Halyomorpha halys
AAAAAAAAAAAAAAAAACACGCAGAAATACAACTGTATTTCTTATTGATATATAAGTCGTTTTAGAAACTGTTCTAAAGTTCCAAAATACGATTTTCGACAGTTTTCTTTACAGGGAAATTTATAAACTATATTGGATTGTACCTCTAATTTGTCTTTTTCTTTAGTGTTACTGTGAAATCTGGATATCCATTCACAATACGTCGCTACAACATAGTTCTTTTCTTACTGACTGATCCGAGTCTCAAAAGCATGTATCATTAACAGTCAAGAAAAAATTTGACTGTTTTCAAGCCTAATGTGCTAAAAAATTCCACCCCCATCCCTAGTCTATCAAAGGTGTCCTCAAAGTTCGGTATAGGATATTTTTTATCGACAGTATTCTCGTGAACTTACAAAAATCGATGCCTATCCTATATCAATCCTTTTTCTCACCTCACACACTCTTCTTCCTAACATTCACGACGGAATTGTGTACGATGGCGTGCTACCCATCTTGATCCCTTGCCTTCTTAGACTTTCAATATCTTATATAATATGCTTCTAGAGCTCCTCCTGGTATCGTCTTTCTTTCACAGGAGTCTTCTAACTCCCCGCCTTCTAACTCTATGCCTTCCCGTTCCCTATTGTTTGTTGGCATGTGTACCTCCCCCCCCCATTTCTGATATTACATTGCCTAGCATTACTCTTTATCTTAGCTCCCACCTTCCCGAATAAATAACCACCTATGATTACCAGATAACCTCGGGAATCTTTCCCAATCAGAGTAATTAACTTCCATTTACATACCTGAACCTGGAGTGCCCTCTTCTCGCTGCTCAATTTCTACAGGACTTCTCGGCATGCTTTGGTGTTCAAACTTCCAGTGTCCACCTGACAGCTCACTTTTACTCTTCCTCCGATAGTTCGCTGTGCTCCTCTCTCACATTCCGGTCTCAAACGTGCGGTCGCCCCTCTTTTGGTACACTACTCAGATTACCTCCTGAGTGCTGACTTCCTCTTTTGACTGCTTCCATACATTCTTCTTATTTCTCTGTTGATCGCTTAGTCCTTCTTTCAATTTCCGTATCCGATGTTCCGTTAGATTCATTTGTGGATTTATTTGTTCTCGGAGGAATTCTCCATGCTCTGTGTATTTATTTTCTCTAGAGAGGGAGGGAGGAAGGGAGGGAGGGAGGGAGGGAGAGAGAGAGAGAGAGAGAGAGAGAGAGAG